>NC_084997.1:8113975-8158975 GCF_963854185.1 Sardina pilchardus
GCAGCAGTGGAATTCCTCTCCCCTTTTCCCGCCTCGTTCTGGGCATGTGTGTGTGTGTGTGTGTGTGTGTGTGTAAGAGAACTGGAGCGTTGGTGCACACAACTGTTGCGCTTAATTACACTCATTCACCACACCTCAACAAATGCTGTGGTGACGCGTGGCACATGGTGCTAACATGACCTTCACGCTTTCCATTATAACCATTTCATTTTCACACACAGACGCAAACACACACAAACACACACACACACTATTCCCATACCTTCTTATCATTTTTCGCCATAGCAACCACAGCCTGTTGACAGGCTAAACACGCGCCTCGGTCATGTGAGGGAGCTTCGTTACCTGGGTACCACCTGTGCGGCGCTGCCTACTGTTATCACCTTAGGGCATTCAAGAGGGGCCCAAATGACAAATGTCACCGGATGGAATGACTGCCGGAGAAATTTCTATACGTGCAGATGGCATAGCCTAAATGGGTGTGCCAATAAAACATATGATATGTGTTGATGGCAAAGAGAAATAATATGCTTGTGTCTAAGCATGTCGGTGTGTGTGTGTGTGTGTACACACGCGTCTATATGTTTGTGAAGAGACAACAGCGCGATCAGGCGATCTATTTTTCCCTCTTGAGCCAAGAGCTGTTCTCGCGGCGTTGTTCAACAACCTGATTGCGAGCGCAGATAGCGCGCCTGTGCGGTTTGGGGTGCACCGCTGCGCTGTGCCGCTCGCCGGACGCCCGGGGACACGGGGGCTTCTTTGTGTTTACATAATTGATGCCGAGGCACAGAGCATATTGCTTTCTCTCACTCGCTCCGCCACGAGCCCCCACATGGCAGCGGCTGGGCAGATTAAAAATTCTAATTTGCGCGAGGCTTAGTGGCAGAGCCCAGAATCCCTCGCTTGGAACGGAGGTGCGCCAGCGCCAGGCTCACAAGAAGAGGGATGACCCACTTGGATTCACCCAGACAACGCTGAGCAGAGAGAGAGAGAGAGAGAGAGAGAGGGAGAGAGAGAGAGAGAGAGAGAGAGAGAAAGAGAGAAAGAGAGAGAAAGAGAGATAGAGAGAGAGAAAGAGAAAGCGTGAGAGAGAGCTTGAGAGAGAGAGAAAGGGAGAGAGAGAGAGAAGGACAGAGAGAGGGGATGAGTGTGTTCTGTGGAGGCTGGACAGAATCATGTCCCAGGGCTGGGTGTTTCATTTGAAGTGGAGAGAGGGGCGGGAGGATCAGGGTTAAGAGGAGGTGGAGGAGGTGGAGGAGGTGAGGGACGTGGGGGTGACGTGTTCCTTGGCATCTTTCCGCCCCGTCCTTCAGGGAGCCCAGAGCCCAGAGAGGGCCAACCACACCAACCACACATGAGGGAGGAAGAGGAGGAGGAGGAGGAGTGTGGGGGGGGGGGTAACATCTCAAGGATTCACATCACAACACGGCCTCCTCACCTTAATTAGATATCTTCCCAATCTTGTGATGGCTTTCAGAACTTTAAAAATTAAAATTAAAATTACCCTGACCCCCCCTCCTCGTCTTCTCCTAAATCTATGCTACAATGACGGATTAAAATGCCATGTATGATTAGCCAAAAAAAGCACTTGATTAATCTTCATTGTTGGCAATGTGCTAGCTGTATAAATGAGTGACTTCCAATTAAAGGACACTCAAAATGATGGGCAGTTTCTCAAATACATAACTATGACGACCAAAAATGGCAGTTCAGCATGACAATGACAATGTTGAGGGGCATGTTATAGGAAAAGGGGCAGGAAGTAATACTTAGGCAAGACAGCGGTGATGATGCAAGTCGGCATAGGCTGTCCGGTAAGTTGCTGTCAAGATATGAGTGTGTGTGTGTGTGTGTGTGTGTGTGTGTGTGTGTGTGTGTGTGTGTGTGTGGTGACGGTGTCATCCCTGATCAGGAAGTGTGCTTCCTCACCAGCTGCCCACACACTCAGCTGTCTGTCAGCCACCCCACCAAAGGCCCCGGGAAATAATGATCCCCAACTTTTCCCCAACACCTTGTGTCAAGAACAACCTTTCTGGGGAAAGAAATCTGTCCTTTTCATCTTGAATATTTCCAACACTGTGACAGCAGACGGAGGGAGAGCGGAAAAAACTTAAAAGAAAAAGTTATCTTGAAGGATGCCTTCATATCTGCACACTAGCCTACACACCTCTCTGTGTTTTATAATGAAGAGTGTGGCAGCAGCGTTTCGGAGAGCGCCAGGCTGTGTAGGCCGGGCCGCGTCGAGATGAACGCACGCCCCCCCCGATGAGCTGGCGGAGGGGGAAATGAACGGTATGAGGGTACTGAATGCACAAACCTCAAGCTGCTGGAAACACTGGATCATGTACCATTGGTGGTGTGAGTTACCACTGCAGCCAAAGAGCTGGACAGCATGTCAGGATGGGCATATAGTCCACCCCCAGCCCATCCACACCCCCATACCCCCCTTAATTCATGGCAACAGCACATATATTTAGCTACTGCTGGTCTTATGAGGCTGTCAGTCCCGACACCCAATCCCAGGATCCACTGCCTGGACAGGACCTCAAAAAAAGGAGTCTAAATATAACTGTCTCAAGTGACAAAAGAACGATCACAAGAGCAGAGATGACCTACATTATACCTACTGAGGAGATGCATATGTTTTTTAGTTTGCAAACAACCGAGCGACTTTGAAATCCATGGAGAGAGAACAGGAAGCTCAGCACTGGGTTTAGTTGAGGGAGGCCGTTTTTTCTGTCTGTCACACTCTCTGAAGTAGGGCAGTCACGAATGGCTGTTTGTGTTGAAATAAAGAAGCATCCGGAATAACATGAAAATATGTAAAACGCTGCTGTCTTGCAAAGCTGTTTATGCCAAAAGGTCATTATTATATATTTCATGGGCATTCCTGTGTGCCATTCATTTCAATTGCAACTCACACAGCGAATAAAAAACACCCGTCGGGTGTGCTATTAAAAACTTCATGAATAAACCACATAATCCATTAAAAACATTTATCATTTAAGGAAACACAGACTTCCGTGGCCATGATAATGAATTAGGCCCCTTTTGTCATTACTGAGATAACAAATGTGTGTCCCATCAGGGCCGCTCGTTGTGAAATTGGGTTATTCCAGCAATCAGGAGCCTCTGCTGGCCTGCACAGACCGGCAGCAGTGATAAGCAAAATGAGCGGCAGACCCTCAGTGACAGGAGCCACGGGGGTGATAGATGGCCCGACAGTGAACGGTCAGGCACGCCACACTGCCACCATGTGGAGGAGGACATCACACAAGCTGACCGCGTGACAGCCAGTGGAGAAAACAGGAGCATTAGAAGTCATTTTTATCACAAGTTTCAGTTTTTCAAAGTGAGCATTTTCACGAAACTGAGGCTCTTTGCTTTGCATAGAAATGACTTCATCACGTTTGACGAATGGCCCTGCATGCTGCTTTCACAGCGCTGTTTCATTGCCTTACGTCTGATGTTAGATTGCGTTATTGGCAGATAGGCTAAGTCGTTTGGCTTCCTGTTGATGTTGTTTTCTGAAGGCACATCCTGGCAACGGTGTGACCCTTTTTATGAGGTGATAAAAACCACATCAGCAGCGGGCACACATGCTGGAGCTGAGGTTTTGAGAAACAATAGTGGACTCAAGGGAGAACCACAGAGGCAGCACTGGCCTCACACAAACGCCAGCATGGCTGACACACACAGGCTAACACTCAAACACATTCACAAACATACAAACTCGCAAACACACAAACACAAACACACACACACACACACACACAGGCTCATTGGGAAGCGTGCATGACTCACCATTGGGCAGACGCCCGGTATGTATCACTATCAAGAGCTGGTCCTCTGATGGGCAGTACTGGTATAAGAGCACAGGAGGCACTGAAACAGACAGCCCTGACAGAGATCCGCACCACTATCTCAGCACAGTTAGAGATCAATGTCTGAAAATAATTTCTTGTCTGTCCCTGAGGAAAAGTCTTTTGTCAATGTGCCAGGCTACTACTCATTCTGATGTGGCCTGACCTAGAGCCCAAAGATGGCTTAGGCCTAATATTGTGGGCTCTTCTAGACAAAGGAAGTTTACAAGAGTTCACTTAGGGACAAGTATAAATGGCTCTGCATAGCAGCTCTTCTCCTGATAAAGGGAAGTATTAAAGGAACATGACAATTTTGGGGAAATAAGGTAGTCAAGTCAAGTCAAGTCAAGTTTATTTATATAGCGCATTTCATACACAGAGGTCATTCAATGTGCTTTACATAAACAAAAACCAAACAGTAATAGCAGATAAAAGCCTACCTCTAGTGTTGCCACCTGTCCCGGTTTCACCTGATTGTCCCGGTTTTTAGTGGTCTGTTCAGGGGGGAAAAAAAATATTCTTCCGGGACACTGAATGTCTAGGTTGTCCAAACTACGGACCGCGGGCCAACTGCGGCCGCCATGCACTTTACAGTTTTTTACGATTGTTTACACACTAAAATATTTCTTTTCACACAATTCGCAAAATTTTACTCCAAGGAGCAAAACACCTCCACAGATTTGCACAACATTACACACAATGTCTGCTTCACCCTTTTTTCAAAACATTACACACAGTGATTTGTAAAACTCTACACACATTTCCACACCTTAGACACAGATAAGGATTGTGAGGTTACTTCCTTGTCAATACAAAGCCCCGGATTGCCAATGACTGCACTAATGAACGAATTGGATAATCACATCCACCAGGTGTGTAAGCACACATGTGCAAAATTGAAAACGCAGCACTCAGGTGTGCTATACAGTCTTGTTGCTTTTGCAGTAGTTGCTCTTCAGAGTCAAAGTGTATGTACTTTATGCAGTAGTTTTTGTTTGTCTACAGATTTTATTTGTTCAATTGATTTCATTGTTGGTTGATTACTGTAACTGATTATGGTTAGAAATATTGTAAGTATTGAAAGAGATACTTGAAATATTCAGTCTACAGCAGTCTTCAGTGTTGTACAGTGCAAGTGCAAGTTTATAGACCTATTTATGTACACTTTCTCTATGTCGAACTAATCATGAAGAATGTTGTGGGTTTGTCACTATTTTTTGGACATCTAAATGATCCCTTACATAACAATGTCTGGGCAAAAATCTAGCACATGCTATTTCCTAATTTTTCTTTTTACAAATGCGTTTTGCATTTATCACTGCAGTGTGAAACTGGCTGCAATAGTGTCTGATCATTGAGGACTGTGTTTGTTAAATGACAACTAATAGCATTTTTACAAATATGTGTATATGTTTTGACTGAAGTGTGTTTGTTTTTTACTGAAGTGTGTTTGTTTTGACTGAAGTGTTTCATTTTGCAAATAATCTAGGAATTATGCAAAATGAGTGTGGCGTTTGGATACCTGTGCTTAAATTTTGTTAAAAAGAACTCGGTTTGAAAAATTGTGTGTAAGCAATTGGAAAAAACTGTAATGCGGCCCGCCGATGTCTATGGCAGCCCCTCGCGTTGCATATGAACACTCGGGGGAACCTTCCGCTTCCGATATTGACGGCAGGGGGCTTGACCATGCGTCCTTGTTCGACGAGTTGGGTGTGAGACCGTGTTATGGCCGAGCAAGCATTAGTTTATCATAGATCTGGCCCGCCACACTTAGGTTATCATCGGCTGACTGTTCCTTATTTCTTTCCAGCAACGACGTTGTTATTAACATTAGGCTACTGCAAACTCCTTTACACTCTTCATAGAGAACGTTTACAATGTCAATATCAAAACAGCATGTTACATAGAGATGATACTCTCTGAAATCTCTATTGCAGCAAATCTCATTTGCGTTATGTTACTCATAACGTTACCGTTATTAATTGGGAATACCTATTAGACATATTATGGAAAGCATTAACTCAACAAATCACTAGCAGATGAATAGTATTACAATTATATTACTAATACAAACTAAATAATATAATAATTGTATAGTAATAGCCTAATATTAGTAAACACATCTGTTTCGCTGTAGTGAGGCAATTTTTGTCATGGGTTAGATGTGTGAAGGTCGCCGCTGCTTATAAGTAAAAGTCTTGATTGGGTTGCCGAAATGTCCAGGATTTTGGTCAGACACAGGTGGCAACCCTACCTACCTCAGACTTAAGAGCATACTTTAACTTACCCCTCTCTTCTCTTTGCAATAACTCTGTCTAGCCTAGCTTAGTGTAACCTGCGTTGTGTGGAACCACCGTGGTTCAGCCCTGCACACGCCCGGACTCGAACACGCGAAACAGCAGCACCTCGGATCGGGAGTCGAGCTCGCTAACAATCCAGCTAAAAGCCCAGGCTACTAGCTTTCATGCCAGCAGCGCTCTTGAGGCGTCGGGGAGTGAGGTTTACTAACGTTCCACAGCACAGCTAGCTAGCTGGCACCCGTTACATTAGCACAATTCACTTGAAGTCGGCTGTACCAGTTAGCCTGTAACAAAATATGAGGCACCTTTTTTCAGCAGATACTTACTCAGAACGTTACTGTCACGTTGGCGAAGCACTGCTACTCATGCTGCTACCTCGGCACAATGATCGGACGCAGCAGCACCATTAGCCAGGTAACTTGGACCAGTCAGTGAAGGGAGAAGTATGTATGCTATCTGCTTAGAAAATTGCTGTCTGATTGCACATTATTTCTACACATTGTAAATAGTCACAGCCTGCGATTAAGAACATTTTAGAGTTGTTAAAAAGTCTATTTTGGAGTTGCTAGGTCTTTTATAAAAGTTATAGCAAACTGGTGCAACCCAATTCCAGTGAATTATGTTGCTAGGCTAACAACAAGGGTGTCAGACTGGGTTATTGCACATGAAGAGAAGAAAAACAGTATGTACAGTATACTATATCGTAAGGCGGTGATCACATTGACCAGTGGCAAGGTGCAAATTTCGCTATGGCTCAGCTGCAGAACAGTTGAAGGACGGCAGTGTTACAATAGCGTAAAACAATCTCAGTGTTGAATTTGGCTCAACTTTCAAAGCGTAACACAGGGCTCATCACTTGTCAGTTTAAGCAACAGAACATAGACCGCTTGTGTAACTTAGGAATGAGACAGAACTTCTTTTGAATTATTATGGTCTCAGAGTTGTGTTGAGAGAGAGAGAGCGAGAGTGTGTGTGTGTGTGTGTGTGTGTGTGTTGGTTTCCCAAAAGAGTTGGTGTGATCCTTTGATCATCCAAGCTACTGCCACCCAGGCTAACCTTTGAGTTGCCTCTGTTCACAGAATAGACAGTTGGGATATTTACCAGCTGCTCTAATGGAAAGTTATTCTATCCTGACTGTAGTTTTGACTGAACAATAACCAGCATTTCAGTGTATATGTATGTGCTAAAATGCTCGTATATGCTCTGATGAAGACATTTTGTTGTTGCAACGCAAAAGCTCACCTAAATGAATGGCTTTTAAACTATAAAAGCAGTGTGCCTTTTTGGATAGACGTAGCCTATACTCTTCAATCAAGCTCTGCAAGTCAAACCAACCCTTTGATAGCAAAGAGCACCTGCTTTGAAGACACGTATCAGTGACGAAGCACTTCTGACCATCAACCTTTTTATTTGAGGGTATGTGCATTTGTGCAGCAATGTGTTTAATGTTGTTGTTGTTGTTGTTGTTTTGTCTCAGGTTGTGCTGTGCTTAATTGAATTGGTCTCAGCTGTGTTATTTAGTATTACACACATGCTTGTTCTCTCTCACCATTACAGCTGTGGAGTCAGTAGAAAAATGGGTCAGCTATCCTGCATGTGTGTTGCACAAGCCTTAAATCATGAAAGCCGTCAAGCCACGAAAAAGTATAGTTCTGAACTTGAAGAAATAAAACTGATCCCAAAAGGAAGGTCAATCATAGTTTGCGCACACAGATCAAAACAATTCTGTTCTAGCAGGGGGGAACAAATCACATGTGCGGCATCGTATACAACAGATTTTCAGTGTACAGCAAGGCATGTGCCTGAGATAAAAGAGGGTGATTTTCTTTCTGCCAGCCTTGAAGATGAAAGAGTTGGCATAAGCGGGGATCATATGGGCTGTGATTTACTCCCAAATATCGCTCTAATCCGTCTGACAGGTGCAGATCACAGCAGACACGGCATTTGTCTCCATTAGGAGACCACGCCACTGTATGAGGCTGGGTCTCCCCGGAGACAATCAATCAGTGTCACCCCTCGCCATCCTCCTCCCTACTGTCCCGCATGCAGATGAGAATTAAACCACCGCCTCCCACAGCAATTAGGGGAGCGGACGCATCGGGGTATAGCCGCCTGGAGCCTCAGGTGCCAGAGGAGAGCCTGCACGTTGCTTTGACGATGCCACGGTCATGAAGGGCATCAGCGCTACACGCGCACTCGTGGTCTGGTTGATGTGGCACTGGAAGAGGAGGTGGGCCGGAGAGAACAGAGGCTTCGCCAGAACACTGCTGTCGTGCCCCTCACTGATGCCGGTTAATCTTCCCGTCAGGAGCTCATTTGGTTACGGCAGAGGGGCATTCCCTGCAGTTAGCATCGCAAAGAGCCACCAGCCGACTGTCACACAGCGGCGCTAACAGCATCCTGTACCCCAGAGTCACGGATAAAAGGGGCAAAGATCAAACATAAGGGTGTGAAAAGAAAAGATAAGAAAGGACACGTTCAAAGAAACTCATTATTGTCTAGATGACATGAGACGGCTCAGGAAACTGAGCTGTTTGGAAACTACTGCACAGCCCTTTTGGACTGACTGGAATAACTTCAAACGTTTAGCGACAGATCCTAATTAAAATACATGCGGTTCTGCAGTAGAACCTAACAATGGAGCACTAGAAACCCCGTCTTCCATCCGAGAGAGCTGCCTCCACTGCTCTTCCTCCTGGCCCACCCCATCGATGAGCGCGCGGGACGTCAAACAGTGATAGATATAGTGGAGGGTCAGGCAAGCGTTTCCCCCTCATAATTAGGATCAGTGTTAAACCAGCCCTAATCCCGCTCCATTCAAGAGTTCGACAATCCCAGACAAGGCTAATCCCCTCACGGCCGCATCCCCACAATTGACTAGTAATTAAAGGGGGCCTCAGTCAAAAGCTGAACCAGACTTCCCCTCTGCCCCAACTCACCTTTCCATTATCTACTCTTTCTAGGAGAGGATGGGTACTGAAGTAAGCAATCCATTTATATAGCGACTTTGTTAGCAGGGCAAAGGATCATATGCAAAAATATGGGTATAGGCTACTTTCAAGATTACATTCTTTCATTGTTTTATTCTTTGTGCATGGTTAACACTTGACATTACATGTGTGGAAGTTCATAAATACACACACACACACACACACACACATACAGTACACATGCACACGCACACACACACACACACACACATATATAGAGAATACCAATAGGGTCATTCCACGCCAAATCAACCAGAGCCCACGCACTTGCGTCTCAAAAAAATCTGAAAAAAATACCATGTGTGCCTATGTTACCCAGGAGACACTCTGTAAAATGTTTTTGTGCTAAGATCAATACTTTTCAAGTAACAGCCAGTTTTACAGGGGGAGGGGGGTGTCAAATTTGTTCTACCTCTTTTTTTTGTCAAAGTTCACAAGCTCATTGCTCAAGAACTAGAATCTGTAGGACGCTCAAATTTTGCAGGCTTGTGCATAAATAGGAATAGTATGCAGTAAAATCACCACGAGTAGTCTGGATGATCCTGCATGGTCATAGCAGTCCCTCAAAGTTGATCAAATTGTTATTGGAGTTCTTGGCTGGGCTCTGTTTAGGCTTACAGAAGACATATTTTTACTCAACATAGGCTCTTGATTTTTTTCTCTTATTGAGATCAGTAGAAACACTTTCCGAAAAAGCAATGAAGAGAAAAGAAAATCCATCAGGGACTGAACAGCAGACCTCACAAGTTTGAAAAATTATTTTGGATCTCATATTCAGAGCACCCTAACACCTTGTGGGAATATACAAAGATTTTTTTTATATTTTTTTCGTTAATCTGCATTACCTCTTCTTTTTGAAAACACCAATTTGACTTGTCTTATGCGAATCTTTCTTTTTCATTTTCCACCCTAAACATGGACAAAATGCACCATTGAGATCAATATGTTTTGTCCCCACCCGGCAATTTCAGTGATTCAGTGATTTTAGTGGCACCTAGTGGTTACTCTATACAAAACAAATCTCTCAATAGATCTCTATGGTGCATTTTGCCCTTGTTCAGGGTGGGAAATGAAAAAGAAAGATTTGCATAAGACAAGTCAAATTGGTGTTTTTAAAAAGAAGAGGTAATGCAGATTATAGAAAAAAATATTTAAAAAATCTTTGTATATTCCCACAAGGTGTTAGGGTGCTCTGAATATGAGATCCAAATTTATTTTTCAAACTTGTGAGGTCTACTGTTCAGTCCCTGATGAATTTTCTTTTCTCTTCATTGCTTTTTCGGAGAGTGTTTCTACTTATCTCAATAAGAAAAAAAACCCCAAGAGTCTATGTTGAGTAAAAATGTGTCTTCTGAAGGCCTAAACAGAACCCAGCCAAAAACTCCAATAAAATTTTGATCAACTTTGAGGGACTGCTATGACCATGCAGGATCATCCAGACTACTCGTGGTGATTTTACTGCATACTATTCCTATTTATGCACCAGCCTGCAAAATTTGAGCCTCCTACAGATTCTACTTCTTGAGCAATGAGCTTGTGAACTTTGACAAAAAAAAGAGGCAGAACAAATTTGACACCCCCCTCCCCCTGTAAAACTGGCTGTTACTTGAAAAGTATTGATCTTAGCACAAAAACATTTTACAGAGTGTCTCCTGGGTAACATAGGCACACATGGTATTTTTTTCAGATTTTTTTGAGACGCAAGTGCGTGGGCTCTGGTTGATTTGGCGTGGAATGACCCAATAGTGATTTGAGGATTGAACAGCAGCCAAGCTGGCGCATGCATCTAACAGCAATTGCATTGTACATGATTTGTTTGGACTCCCTGTGCATTGTTGAATTATGTCTGTGATGGCTCATTTTTACCCAAAAGCCCATACTGATTTCCATCATAAACAACTTCTACAAAGGTGATGGAAATCCCAGGAACTAAATGGCAGAGAAATGGTGCCAGCAGGAGGACGCAGAAAATATTTTTGCCAAAATCGATAAAAGTCATAAAATGACGTGCCAGGAAGGTGTCGTATATTCTTGGGGACCATCAACACATCTTAAACAATCTATTGCCATCAGGGCCAGCATCAGACCTCAGCGAAATCTCACTCTTTCATTGCATCTCACATAAAAGAAGGGAAATGGGATGTCGGGGTAAAACCATGACAAAGCCTCCTCTACACCTGGGCAGCTTTCATCAGGGACCCGTAGCGGCAGAAAATGAGAAACAAAGCAACGGAACGCATCATCATTCATCATGTTGCGTTTTTCCTGGCAAGTTTTCCTCCGTGCAAACACTCACACACACAAACGCACACACACACACACACACACACACACACACACACACACACACACTCTTTATCTCTTCAGGAGCTCGTTTCAATGCGCTTTCCCCTTTTTCGGCACCACAAATAAAATAACCCCACCACCACCTACCCGCATCAGCTGCCTTATCAAACCCCAATTGGAGAGGCAGAGGCAGCCATGGCGACACCTGATTGGAACCTCAATCGCACTGAATCTTTAATGCCATGCATTCTCACTGTCTCTCTGTCCATGTTTCTTTAATTATTGGCTCCTGTTCTTTGCATTAGTCTGTGCTGATACTGTAAGCAGGTGGCGTGGGGAGGACTTGCTGTGTCCTCTGCTGCTGGAAGCCAAAGTTGAGATAAAATCATGTTCCGCTGCTGTGAACTGACTGATCCCCATGGAGGGCAACAAAACAAACAAAAAAAGTTGTGGGCATCACCCAGTGGCTGAGCTGAGCGGGTATCTGATGATGATTACCCGAGTAAGCACTGGGGCTGTTTGTGCTCATCAACAGGACTGACGCTGAGGCAACATTGCTGCACCCTCGCTTCTCTAACGCTTGCCAGCGCATGCAAATGAATGCTGGAGGGCAGAGGACACTGGCTCAAGCAGGAGCTCTGATGCAACGCGCTGATTCTAAGTTGGGGACCCTTGCCCATGAACTCAAATACACACTGCTAGCTTCTAGCTTCTTGCCCGAATGAGAATGAAAGCTCATAAAATATAGATGAATATAGATGACATTGCCAGGGCATATTTGCCAGAACTAAAAACGAGAACTTTCCCCAGCAGTCTTTTCTCTGCGCAAATGACAAAAAAAATGTCAGGTCCAATTAAATATCACAGCACACATACTCACAGTGCAGACTGCCGAGGACCTCGCGTACATCTCTATTCAGGCTTGTCTACCGAAGCAGAGTCTCCTTGGCCAGTCGCTCCCGGGCCGACGGCTCTGCTCACTGTGGGGTCAGTCAAGCCGGTGGGGTTGGCCCAAGCTGGGGAAACGTCATGTGGAGATTCTTTGAAGCCCTCAGGCTATGCTCATCAAGAACTCAAGCCCCCCCCCCCCCCTTCCATTTTGCCCAGGTTCATTTCCCGATTGAGTTTCCACTGCCAAACGGTAACACTATCACCTACCTGCTCGCCAGATCCAGGGCTGGGCGAAACACCCACAGCACGAGAGAATAAAGTCAAGCAAAGCACCCAAAATGCACTCGAAGTTTGTGCTGTCCTCACAAGTCTTCTCCTCCATCAGCTAACCTGGAATAAAGTCAGAAAGGGAGTGTTTTAATGGGGCAGCCATGATGGATTCGTCCACGGCGGAGTTGGCGAGTGAAGGACACGGGATAGCCTTGCAGAGGAGGGGATGTATAATTTAGCACAGGTCAGTGGAGTGAATGTAACTCAAAGCTGCCACTCAGCTCGCCTCCCTGTTCAGGTCGCTCACGTTACTGCTGTGTGGAGAGAAAGAGGGAGAGAGACAGAGAGAGAGAGAGAGAGGGAGAGAGAAAGGGAAAGAGAGAGAGAGGGAAGTTAAGGTCTTCTCCTCAGCCCAGCGTACGACACTTAAATGCGTCTTTCCCATTTGCATTTGTCCAGTTAGGAGTGGACAGTTGAGGAGGAGCAACAGGATGCGTCTGACAAGGTCTGGACATCCAATATGCCCCCATGAGAGAACATGAGACCCCTAATTAGGGGGCACAGGACGGGAGATGAGGTATGCAAGGAGACAGTGCTGAAAAACTCTTTGTTCTCAGTTGCTGTTCTGACCAGATTGACTAGTGTACCAAATGGTTCCTATTATGGTAACCCAAGTATGGCCATCACACTTCATACTGTGACATGTCACATATCAACATCTAAAAGACCTACATTCAGCATCAGCTTCAAGCCTTCAAATATCATTCAGGCTATGAATATCACCCCCCCCCCCCCCCCCCCCCCCACACACACCTCTTTATCATTACTGAGTTTTACTACAAATATTCACATGAATCTTAAGCTCACATACTCTGTATGAATCTGATGTGCTGAAATGAGAGTCCCCAAAATGAGAATGTGCCACTCTGCACTGTGGAGCACTTCAAGCATGACAAGAGACACTGACCCATGCTAATGAATGTAGCCGTAGCTTTTACACTATAATGTTTCAGCACATTTACTGTCGTTTTCTCAGCTCTTCTGTAGGCCTATCTCTCAGTCCTGCAGGCTCTGTCTTCACAAAGGCAGAGTCACGGTGCAGTGGTACTGGATGCTCCTTGTTGCAGCTCAATATTTATTCAGATTCAGAGCATTTACATATAAGTCCAAAGCTGGTGTAGTGTCTGAAAATCCCAAAGCACAGCGCTTTTTCACATGCTCAGACAACCAAATCTTACCAGTCAACCCTTTTTTAGGGTATGTTTATACAAGACAGACGCCAGAAGAAAGAATGAAAGCGAAAAACATTGGAAAACACAAAGCCCAGCTTTCTTTGAACTGTGTGTCAAGCTATGCCGATAAGCTTTATTTGGGGGAGTGTGGGGGGGGTCTGAGTCATTTTGAAATTGCAGCATTTGTGTTGCTTCAAAGGCTTATCTCCTGGGATATAAACAGATTTGTCATCGTTATAATATGAAGTTTTAATGTGCCAGGAGCCAAATTGACATCACACACTGCACGGGCACAATCGCAGATGAGCGCTAATGAGCACGCCGAATCCAATCCTCAGAGCCACAACAACAGGAGCGCAGGAGCGGGCCCGCGCGCGACAAAATCTACCCCAGAGAACTCATTTGAGCTAATAAGTGTCACTTGTGTCACACGACGCTCACTTGATTCATTTTAATAGGTAAGCGCTCCATTGGCAACTCATTAGCGCAGTCTCTTAAAAGGGAGTAAGGAGAGAGAGAGAGAGAGAGAGAGAGAACATATCACTAAAGAAGAGACTGTAGCTTTGTCACCTCAAGGACACACACCTGACAGGCAACGGAATTTAATCATGGCGGATGCACCTGCAATGCATTTTTAGTGTTATGGGGCAATGACATTGCATGTTGTTAGGCATCGCCCTAACTGGCAAGCCTTCTAAGAAAGAGCTGTAGGTACAACATTGTTGCATACTGTACGCATGCATGCACACACACACACACACACACACACACACACACGCACGCACGCACACACACACACACACACACACACACACACACACACTCAGAGATATGCATGCACACGCGCACACACACACACACACACACACACACACACACACACACACACACACACACAGAGAGAGCGAGAGAGAGAACATTTTTAGCAATTCAAATATTAAGTGTAAGACAGAGATACATGGTTGACTGCACAGGAAAATTAGACATGAGAGCAGAATTGTAATGTTTAAGAAATGCACAGGGAAATGAAAGAGTGTAACTCGGCTGCAACTCATCTAGGCAGATGGATATAACAACTTTTTGGGTAATACATTCTATGAATAAATTTCACTAATTATACTGCTTATATGAACACCTTATTATAGCACAAAATGTATCAGCATAAACACAATAATTACGATCTCAACAGTAATTATATTCTGTCATCAACGGCATTAAAAACAACACACGTGCTGTGCAGTAGGCATTTTGGACAGTGTATTAGAAAGACGTTGGAAAGTGTATGAAAATCTACAGCCAAATCCAATTAAAGTCTAAGCAAATTACAGGCATTTCTTTTTTTATGTTTATTTAGTTAATTTACACAAACCCTAAGGGACCATGGAGTAATTTCTATAAGATCCTTCATTAAATAATATTTACTCATAAATCATAACACTGAAATTAATGAATATAAATGTGAAAGGGGTGACAGACAGTCTAAAGCTCCTGGCAGACTATAACACACAAACACACACACACACACACACACACACACACACACACATGATTTAATTAAAATATACAGTACTTACGTTGAGCCATTGATCTGTCCTACATGTTTGCAGACATCCTCATCATATCCAACAGTAATTAAGTGCTGTTGCGGGGGCAGCCAAAACATTCAGTGTTCTGGAGAACATACAATCATGTGCTATGAAACTCTTCAAAAACACCAGAACATTGTGTTTTTGTACATCTCTCCCCTCTCGCATCTCTCATGCTAACGTTTGACAGAATAGTCATGTCGTGCTGTGAGGTCATTTTATGGCTGTTCCAGCCCAAAACACAGGCTGCATATTCTGAAATGACTATCTGAAATTGATCACGATCAAATAAATTTGAGGATGTTACCAAAGCTAGTTGCCTGATAGAAGCATACCACATGCTGTGACAAGTGGTAAACTGTTGCATAGTCTTGCTTTAAAGCCCAATTTCAAACTTGTCCATAACAACCTGGGGCAGTGATCCTGACAAATACATCTGGAGTAAACTGTCAAAAAAGTTCCACAATCATTGACTGAATTTAAAAACAGATGGTCTGACTATCACCATAACTGTGTACTGCAGCTGCTACCGTCTGGGAAAAGTAATAGATCACTGTGTTACTTCCTTATTGTCCTTCCTTTAATAGAGTATCTATCTATCTATCTATCTATCCATCTATCTATCTATCTATCTATCGACAATGTGCGTACCATCATATATCTGTGATGACTATTTTACTTGTTGCTGTCATGGATAACGCCATGACACTCCAGTTATAACAGCTATGCTCTCAACATAGTGACTGTCTTTGTTGCCCACTCTTTGTTTGTTCTGAGAACTATTTTGTTGTGTCGTAAACTGCACCAAAAAATTTGCCATTGTTGGTGTAGTTGTCACAGATACAGGCTAAGGACAACAGATGTGCACAAAGTTTTATTCAAAAACTAAACCAAGAGTCAATCATTCCAAAAGACAGGCAAATCAAGAGAGGATCAGACAGCAGGTACAGGAGCACAGAAGATGACGAATAACAAGAGTCTACAGAAGGGGGCATACAAAAATGAAGAGGGAGTAGGCTAGCAGAAAAACTTAGCTTCCAAAGAGAGCTTTCAGAGGAGAACTGTAGAATCTCTGAGGAGAATGGTGCAGAGTCAGAGTTACCAGAGTGACGGGAATCCTGGGCTTTTGTAGGGAAGGTGCTGATGGGCTGCAGGTGTAGGTGATCAGTAAACTGGGGAGTGAGACTCGGGGGCAGGAACTTGGTGAGAGTGAGGAGGGTTAGAAGTGGGTGTGACCGGTGGAGAGCCTGGTGTGGCCGTGACAGTAGTTTTTTCTATGAAATATATACTGTAGTATCTTTGTAGAGTTTCCCCTTTACTTATCTTTCCAGTGATGTGACACACTGTTGTTGCCCTCAAATATATTGCAATATTTATATTCAGATAGCGTAGTAAATAGTGCATAGCGTAGTTAAACAAGAATTAAAAATCTACTTTAACTGTCTGAAACTCCATGGCTAAAATTAACCATTTGTCAGACAATTAGACTTAATAGCAAAGACATGTCAGAACATGAAACAGAGTAACTTCTCTCCTAATATCCTTTATTTCAGCAATTTGCCGCCTTCCATTTAAATGATTTAATTAGCTGTGAAAAAAATGTAATGTGATTTGCATAATTGTGTACTTTCTTTGTTCCTGACGCTTCAAAAAAATTCAAACCATTTTGCACAAATGGAAGTGTCATCACTGTCCATGGCGGCCTAAGATGAATGTCTTCTTTGCATGATCAGTAAGGCATAAATACACAATTAAGGCCCTTGCTTAACTGCAGAGCTCTGGCATGAAAGTTCAGACGAGGCCGTCTCAGTAGATTAAAGTCAGGAGTCCATTTAGCTGCCGACAGCATCGTTCCACCCTGACAGAGTCTCAGTACTGGCAGTGCAGTTTGTCTTATCGGTACTCACATCATGCAACACTGTAACACACCTCATAAGGCCTGTTTGAGAACCAGCTTAGGTGAATTGAGTTAGAGGCTAAATAACATATGGGCAGAGTTGTGTAACGTATCCGAAACCCAAATGAAGTAGAGACATTTGATCAGGAAATGACTTAAGTCAACCTAAAAGTAAAAGTGAAAGTGAAAGTAAAAGTACAGTATGACAAGAAGGCAGCCCATTATAAAACATACTTAAGTACTGAAAGTAGAAGTACAAAGTACTAAGGAAAGCTTTTGAGGCCAGGTGGAGTGCCAACCCCCTCCCGTCGTTATGTTTTAATGAAAAAGAAAACAGTCAGAACTTTGGAGTTCATACAGCACCTTCAAACTTAGTGGCCTCACTTCATACACAATGACTTTGAAGCCCAAACAAAGGTATGGCTGCCATCCATTTTTCACTGTTGCTTCCTTGTAGGCATATAATGAAGTTTATTCAGCATGTTTAAAAAGACGGCTACATCTCACTCCATAAACACTCTTTGAAAGCCTAAATATGTTATTAATGAAAAGCAAGCAGTTAGAATTTCAGTTTAGTTCAGCTCTTTTCAGTAGCCTACATAGACCTTGGTGTGCTACGTATTACCTCATTTGGCCTCCACTCTGTACTGTACTTAAGTAAAGCATATACTTAAGTACAGTACGGATACTTAAGTATTTCTACTTAGTTACTTTGCATCTCTGCGTATAGGTAAAGGCTGAATCACAATCACATATACTTTTGCATAACAAGGGAAGTAACTGGCACAATGCACAACTAATACAGTACTGTATGTCTGTTTAACATAATGCATGGAACGTAATTCTGCAGTTTATTTGCTATGCCTAAAAACTGAATAATTAATCAGATAAGTTGTCTAATACCATGTGCACACATAACTTTAAAAGCATTCTGTTGAACCTTCAATGTGAGATACAGTATGATGTTTGTTCCTCATTAAAACAAAAGATCACATGACCGGTGTAGTCAAAATACACAGAATATCTTCTATCCAATTATTTTCCCATCTGGTATCATTATGTTATGAAAACATGCACTGGCTTAATGAACTCTACACCTTATGTTCTATCTGAGGAAGCAAACCCGAGATGAGAGCCATGACAGTGGTCAACTAGCACCACCTGCTGAGCTTCTTTAAAATTACAGCGTCTGAAAAGAATTGAGAAAAAAATTAAATTCCTCTCTCAGCATCTCTTGGCTAGCTACACTGCCATAATACTGACTGGACTTTTGCATTTTGATAAATTTATGGATACACACAAAATTGTCCGGGCTTCATATTAGTTAAGGGCTAAGAACTTCTTAGAAGCGCTCTAAGAACGTTCTAAGAATGCTCCTAAGAAGTTCATAGCACTTAAGAGCTTCTTAATGAATCTGGGAAACCCAGCCATTAATATCAGCATCAACAGTGAGTTCAGCCAATACACCTAAGAAGTTAATTTTTGGCACTTGAAATGGGCCAATTGGATTACAATTAGGTCTGAAGGAACTGGAAGCACCATAAAAATCTGTTACATTTTCATTTGCAATGTTATATTAAAAATAGATATTCATTATATAAATGTATTATTTGTAATACCTTAGTCTACGTTGAAATTATTTTCATTTTCACAAGTGAATGTCCACTTTTCTAAATGATGCATTTAGGACAGGACAGATGTCTGCATCTACAAGTAGCAGGGTGGGAATTATACCAAGGCCATGAGGCCATGGCCGCCGTTGCCCTACACTTTGGCCTTGATGCCCCATGAAAAAAAAACCATCATAAGGCCACAGTGGCCTTTATGCCCCTGACTTAGGGTTGCCAACCATTCAGTATAATACGGAATCGTCCCGTATATATTGTACAGAAACCTGTCTGAAAACGGCTTATGATGCTTCCATGAGGGAAACATCCCAAAACAATGGTACTCATATTTGCTGTTGTTTTCAGAAGTATCTCATGAATGCAAACATGCAAAAGAATTAACTATTGTAATTATATAGCCTATCTTACATTAGTAAAGCACACCCCTGATGTGCATAGTTTTCACAAACTTTTTGTAAACAATTTTGGCACAAACATTGACTGCTTTGAAGTGCATGTCTAACAATATAGCATAATACTAATTGTGATATGATAATCATAATGATGATTTGATGGGGGGTGGGGTGAGGTATGTGAAGATGGGCCCTATGACCCCGAAGTCTGCCATGATTGGGCCTCAATTTAAAGAAGTTTGAGGCTGTGTTAGTGTTTCTCAAAGCCTACAGCGGCTAGCGGGTCTATGTATTTGTGTCGAGATAACCCTGAAATGTAAAACCATCGGATTTTACTCAGTGGCCTTTGTGCCCCATCATGTGGCCTTGGTGCCCCTAAAAAAAAAAGAAGGTGAAGGCCAAATGGCCTTGCCCCTAAAATGACGAAATTCCCACCCTGACAAGTAGGCCATTACAACAACAGTGATAGCTTAATTCTTGCACAGGTGAGACTCAATGATCTCTTCATAGAAATAAGCCAGAGGAAGATGCTTTTGTATTGGCATTTGCATCACTATGTGAACCAATCAATGAATGACAATGACAAAAGAATTGATCATCCCACTGGTTTTATTTGTCATCATAATGGACTGTGTAGTATCATCATCAAGTGGATGGACAGTCTAGTGGATGGGAAATGACATCAATGAGCGTTACTTTTACTGATGTCAGACAAATATTTACAGGCTATATGTCGGCCATTAAAAGTAAAACATTCCAAATCGGATGGTTAGTTGCAATATTTATGAGTAGTAACGTTTACTATGCACGGCAAGAGGAAATGATAAATATTTAAAACAAAATCAATGAATATTCAAATTTTATCTTTGGCCGCGTGAAAATCAAGTGCCCTGGTGCCGTATCTTTCCTTAGAGCTGCATTTATCTAAGCCATGCTCGGACGAACAGATGAGGGCATTCTTTTAAATATCCATTGGTTCTCCCCTGTACAGAGTTATTGTTTGAAGATTGATTGTTTCTAACTATATGGACGTCTGTAGTGTTTGTCACCCTCATCCTCCTCTGCATGAAAGTGACCTTGCTCCTTCTAACATGGCCACCACTCTAGGCCCCTGTATCTCTCATGTCAAACTGAAGAGGGGGAGGGGGTGGGCATTTTTACACTATTCAGACACTCTGCATAATACTGTGGCCCAGTGAGCAGGGTCCTCTGGGGCTGAGGCATATGAGTGACGTGAGTGACAGCTCCCGCGAGGATCACCCACGGAGCAGAGCATGGCTAACCGCGGTCTGGAGAGTCGCTAGGTTTATATAACACAAAGTCTTGGTGGGGTGGAAAAAGTCCACGTTTGAACAAAAACACTCGGCGACAGCGGGTCTCTCCCCAGGCTAAAGCATGTCCACCGAAGCCTCTCTCTGTCTTTGTCAGCGCTGCGCGACGCGACACCACCTCTCACTGGGCCCCTGTCACTGTCACACGAGGCCAGTCAGACTGACCCTGATGGGGACTGCACTGGGAGGACGGCCCCCGGGGACCCCAGGTTGCTGTTGGAGGAGCTGGTGGCGAACCAGAGGGGAATGCTGTTCTCTCTAATCAAAACAGGCTCAGCTTCGCCTGCCCACTGCCAAGATGGGGGAGGTGGAGAGGGTGGGGGAGGGGGAATCACTGGTGTGCTGTAATACGGGAGCTTCCCCTGAAATGAGCTGCAAATCCGAGGTCTTGACATTCATTAAAAGGTCTCATGGGCTCTGGAGCTTCTGCAAGTGCACACATGCCAAATCTGGACAGCTGACCAAAAGAGGTGACTTATCATTTGTAGTGAGAAAAACAAGAAAAACATTGTTGGCACACAGTAGTACAGTAACACAAATAATTGAAATCATATAATAATATCATCTCTCAACTACTCTCAACTGTTTTTATCACCCTTCTCTCACATGGTCAGTAGACCAATAATTTTCTCTGTTCAATTTCTAGAATAAAGCAAAGATGTTTTCTATGTGCTATGTGCCTCAAGGATTACAAATGATATTTCCACAATCTCATTACAGAGATGTAGTTAGCTTATCCGATAAAATTCCCATAGATCTATCATCTATGATATAGGCTACCTGAAATTATTTTTCACTATAATTTTACATTAAATTCTTCTCATTAACAAAAGCTCCCTCTGTGGAATATTAAATTCATTCCCTTTGTTGATGGATCTTTTGTTGGTAACTGGGAGATGGTGATGGGAGACTTTGTTTCTGAAAGGTGAAAGACTTTCTCTTTAAATACTAGGCTACTACATTTTTTACAATAACTATTTGCATTTCAGTTTTGTTGTTAATTTATCGCCTTTACTTTATAGTAGAGTGGGGTAAAATGGATTTTAAGGTGAGTGTTTTCACCAGTCACTACAACAATGTTTGACAGGCTGTGGTTTTACAAGATATCATTTGTGAATTGTGAGTAGTCTGGACAGTACATCTTTAAATACATTATATATTTATATAATACATTTTTCAGTATTCCATTACTTTTCTGAAGCCATATCATGCAGGATGAAATGCCCCTGGTGCCGTGGGGTGCTCCCTCCCACATCATTGATTTCCATCATAAGGCCTACAGTAGCTAACATGTTCATCTATTCTATCTATATCAGATCTATTGTTTCACTAAATCTAGCCTATCTTTCTTTTTCAATTTTACCTCAGGTTACATATAGAAAGTTGGCTATTGTCAATATATTGATCAAATATAATAGCTTGTAATAATGTATTGATTATATTATATTGCTCCACAATTTATTTGGTTTACTTTTGTTGTGTACTGCAGGCTACTTTTTATTTTGTTATTAACACATTAATAACGGGGGGCATTGCTTTGACAGGGTGGGGGCATTTTACCTTTGGGGGGCGTTTAACCACACCCCTTTAGCACAATTTTTGTTGTTGTTAAAAGAGGCTACTCATTGTGAACTCCGGACAATTTTCATATGGTTTATAATTCATGCCATTGTCACTTAAAACTATGATAACAATTCTACACATAATTAGCTTTTTGTTTCACAGTAATATCACATATTCCTTAAAATATAAGGAGGGCGTTTCACCCACTCTACCCCATGTGTCAGAATATAAATACACGTTGCCTCTCAAGTGTAGGCTAAATTTGATCTTGAAATGATACAATTCTATTCAACATAAATCTAGTCCTCATGGTATGGTATGGTATGGTATGGTATGGCATATACTAGCTAGTATCCGTCTTAGTGCGCTTGACTACTAGCGTTCGTCACTAGATGTCAGTATAGTAATTTGAAAAGAATTCACCTGCATGTTCAGGCGACTACTGATACCTAGTGGACATTGCGGGACACCGCACAAGCTGAAGTCTGCCTGCAATTCTTAATCAGTATTTCAATTCAGTATCATTAAATAGCTCCCCTATATTTATCAGTAAGTAATAGCTTATGCGTTCAATTATTCACCTTTCATCTAAGGTCACCTTAATTAAATCGCATGTTAAAATGTTGACCTCCGAACGACACCAATATATTTTGCCCAAGCAAAAAAAATAAATAAATAAATAAAAATCAAATCTCCATGGAGATGTTTAAGATATTAGGCCTAAGTTAAGTTCCTTTAGAAAATATATTAAGAGGTCAGAGAGTGCGGCTACTCTATCTTTAATAAGATATGAAGTTATTTATAAGCTGTCAAATCATTAAAAGCCACATCATTACCATAGCCTCCCTTATAGGAAAAAGAACGACATGCATAATGTTCATAGTAATGTTATAGCTAGGGTATAATACTTCAATGACATTCTAATACCTCCACAATACCCTTGCCCTCTCGTCCTAAAGTAGGCTATGCTGCACAGTCGACTGTAGCCTAGGCGTATACGCTCCAAAAAGATACGTATTATTCACATCTTGTCCTAAAATAGTCTGCAAGGCTATCCCTTTGGTTTTCTTAGGGGCAGGGGGATTTTTTTGAGTTTTTAAAATTAATTCCCTTTATTTGGCCCCAAAAATGCGCTGGGTTTTCTCTTCATTTCCATTTCCCCCAACTCATCAATGGGACTGGTCTGCTTGCTTTCCCAGAATGGCTAGACCCACCATCACCAATGCAGTGAATTCCTGTCAATTCAGACTAGTTGGTGACAAACCCATTGGCAACACTCTCATAACATTGCAAAAGTTTTGTTACGGTGTCTACTCATTGAGTGGTCTAATGGACAGGGTCGCTAAATCGCACGCAACCGCATTAAGATAATGAGACTACTCATTCATAATGTCACAGAGTAGTCCAAAGCCAGCGAAGGTGTCTCAAGTCCGCAATTGACGTTAAGTCCCCCTCTGTGTCATTCATCCTTTGCATTATTAGCATGATAGCCTTCGCCTTAACAGAATCCGCAGACGACTCTTCTGCCTTGACATAAGCATAAGCATATTAAGCATGTTGAACATTTTAAAGTATCCCCGGATAACATTATTCCGTTGCCGAGTCCGCGGTTAAGATTACCTTAGTTTGTTAGAGGCTACTCTTGATTCCTTCATCCATGGCTGATGATTGGCCCGGCGCAGTCACGTTGTCGGTGGAGCTGTCAGCCCTATTCTGCACCATTGTTTCCCTGGGCAGCCGGAAGAGCTGTCCTGCCTTGTATGCAATTGTGTAGATGCGACAATTGCCGGGTAGGCAAAAATCCATTTGAGCATAGACAACACAGGGAACAGTCTCTACATTGTAAGTCTTAGATTGCGAGAGTGCTCTTCGCTGGAAACGTTTCAGCCACACACAATTTGTCAGAGAAGGCGACATTGCGATTGAGCTTGAATGCGTTGCTCTCAAGAAACATGATTATCTAACAGTATGAATGGTAAGTCGTGTTTCAAGCTCTATATTTACTACAAACAGTGATGATGTTAAGGTTATGCATGATACTTTTTGTGGTGCTTTCACATTCTTGTAGCTATAACGTTTATGATGCATTGCAATATTCTGCATCCTTTGTGTAAATGTTGTAGCTTCAGTTAAACTCACAGCTTTGTGATTGCATCCGAGTTGCAATGTATTGGGTATATTAATCCTGACAACTGTTAATTGAAATAAAAATATGACTGTGTGTTGTCCATAGAATAATGTAAAAATATTAAAATAGAATCCCATTGGTCTTTTCTTAAAATGTAATAGTTGTTAACATAAAGGCACAATGAAACAATGTTCAGTTATGTTCAGAACAATTTATGTTGTGTTTCATAGGGTTTTATCTGCATGTATTGTTTCAAGATCTGTGACAAAATTGCAGTGTGTCTCTCTCACACACACAAACAGACACACACACATACATTTTTGCTTGCAGACAGTCTTCACACTCTTCCAAACACACACACACACACACACACACACACACATTTACACACGTGTTCTCTTAACATGTAATTGCTGGCATACACTAAACGCACACCTTGACACGTATGTAAGTGCATCGCTGTGAGCCCTCTCGGGCTGAGCTGTGGGTCGCTGCGTTTTAAAAGGCGGGCGGCCAGGCAGGGCTCCAAGAGGGGGCCGGCTGCCATCAGAGCCCTCCTGGAGAACAGGCAGCTGTGTCAGGCAGAGTGCAAGCCCCTCCACCGCCTCCCATGGGAGTCCAGCCCCCAGTAATGAGGAAGTGCTCCAGAGACATGGCAGCGGCTCTGTTATTTTCCCTGGCCATGAGTCTAATGGCTGCATTCTTCTATTAGATCATTACATTAGCCTGAATGATCCAGCCCAGCTCACCGATTAAATATAGATATTACTGTGGACCAGACCTGCATGTTGCAGATAGATTTTTTTTTTTTTTTGGTAATGTGTCCCTGAGCAAATCTTGCTGGATGATTTAAATGGGTATGACTAATTTGCCTAATGTGGTAACTATCATTATGATATCAAAATGGCATTTTTATGTCTCTTTCTCTGTGTTTTGACAGAAAATTACGAGATAACTGCAATTCTTCTGTAAGGTAAGAGACAATTTAATGTTATTTCTCCCACAACCGTGCTTATGGTTTGGCAGTTGATGTAAAATTGTTAGTTGGTTATTACTTGCAATTAATACGTTGCCACCTGTCTTAGTAATGGGTCCACATGCTGAATGTCTGGCAGTGAGATTGTGTTAAAAGCAGGCACAGCTGCTGCAGCATTACTTGAAAAGCTCCTCTGATTAGAGATTGGGAAAGATGCCCCATTGATGTCTGGGCGAGCAACTCTCTCACCCTGTCTCTCCCTATGCCGTTCTGTTTAGCCAGCTTGTTGTGGAACATCTTCTGCCGATAACGAGTAACGAGGCGCGTGTGCCAATTTACAGCTGTTTATAAAATAAGTCTGGGGTGGATTCGGGAGGATTTGGTCAGATTACACGAGGCCCAAACAAAAAACACCCCCGGGGCAATTCCTCCAAAGTTATCAGATGCTAATTTGAATGGGTGCACACGGGCCGAGTCTGCCAGTTGTTGATTATGTTTGATACTGCCGCTGACCTCCGCTATTGAGCTTTGTCATTTGCTGTCCTAATAGCTCAGTTATTAATAGCTTAATAGCTTAGCTTGGGCTGCCTCTTTCATGCTCCTTTGTTGGTGGAGACAGGAAGGGCAGCAGTATCTAGATTGTGTGTGTAGATTAACAGCTGAAGTCTACATAATAAACGCAGAAGGCTTTGTGGGTTCAAGCCAAGTCACGTTGAGGGGAGCTTTTCTATTATACTGATTGCTCATTCTTTATTTATAGGTGTGCGATAGCTGCTGTACGGCAACAAGGCTGAGTTCTGATGTATGAATCGATGGGCAGGCCTGGCTCCTGGTGATTTTAATGATTAAATCATAAATTGCTTGAAGCCAAAAAATTGCATACATTTTACAGGCACCGGTCGGAGTCAGAGGGGGGGTTGTGTTAATTGGTTGTCAGTGGCGAGGCTGGCAGGATCTGGCAGGGGTGTGTTGTGGCAGCGACGCGGCAGCGCGGGGTTTGAGTGTGTGGCAGTGCGGCTCGTTATCTGGCTGTGCCTCCTTTGTTGCGGCTCCACCAATCCCTTTTGTCAACAGCAAGGAGAGGCAGCTGTGCGCGGGTCACTAGCCCGGCATACCCACACAATGGCAGAGATGCAAACGGGCACACACACACACACACACACACACACACACACACACACACACACACACACACAGATATGCACACATGCACACGTACACACACACAGTCACATATATGCACGCACGCACACACACACACACACACACACACACACACACACACACACACACACACACACACACACACACACACACACACAGACACTTACGTTCACACATGGGTACACATACTTGCATTTCATATCTGCCAGTCTATGGTCCAGATCTGTAATTGGTATTTTTCCATGCCCCTCTCTGTGCATTCTTTTTACACATCACCATATGTCTCTATGTATGCAAGTCATATGTGTATATGCACTGTATATAAATATGTGTTTCTATGTGTGAATGTTTGGGGGGGAGGGTTATATGACCTGTGTATGTAAGCGAACACATTTGTAGTTACAGTAATTCTACGAGTGCGTGTCTTTGACGATGCATCACGTCCTCCTGGGGTTTGTGATGTAATTATGGCATGTGATGTGACACACCTAAAGGACACAGGAGCATTTACCAAAACCTATTTACTGTCTGCAAGGAGGGATCATTAAGCCAGGGCCATTTGAATAACCGAATCTTCCGATCCTCGGGAACGCTTTTTCTTTTGGCCGAGGTGTGGCACAGATGGTGGGGGCTGTGCGAGTGGCGCCGTTGAATCCGGGCCATTAAAGACACCCGGGTAAAAAAAAAAAAAAAAAAGGTGGCACGGCTTTTTAAAGATTGCGGCGCGGTGGCACGCTCTGCGCGGCACCCACGTGGGTGGGCAATCCTAACACAGGAGGTTCACGCGTGGAAGCCAAATCAATTTGCCTCCCCTTTTCTCTGCGTGCGTGTGTGTGTGTGTGTGTGGGGGGGGGGGGGGGGAGTGGCTGTGGGGGGTGGACCGAATCCATGCATGATTACAAACCTGACTTGGAGCTCCATTCACAGCCACTTGTAAAACATAGAGGGAAAAGGTCAGGCGGTGAAACAGCTTCAGGGAAGTGAGGGATACAGTCAGATGGAGAGAGGGAGAGAAAGAAGAAAAAATATGAGTTCATAGCGGTCCATCCCGAATGCCCTGATCAGTTTGATCAATGACAGTGCTTGGCTCAGTAACCCAGATCCCTACAGGAGAGAAGGAAAGGGGAAAGGAGGCAGGGGTGGGCTGGGGGGCGCTTGTATGCCTGATCTGTTTTTGATTTAAGGAACAAAAACCACCGAACAGAGAAAGAGGCACTGGGGCTATTTTAACTGGAGGGAAGAAGGGGGGGGGGGGGGGGGGGGGGGGGTAGACGCTGAGGGAAAACCATCTTGAATGTTTTATTTTCTATTTAGGGCTCCCACTCCTATAGGCATTGTGCAGTGGAATGCAAGAGTCCTTGCAGAGCTCAATAGCCTCTCAACAGCAGCAGGAATCCAGCTCTGTACACCATGTATGCTCTCATGTATACATACACATTTCAAACAGGCTTAAGCGTCCAGGCTGTCCTGTGTCCAATGTGGTTTTCTGTGAACCAACAGGGAACTTATGCGTATGGGAGTGGATGTTTTTTATGTCGGTCACTCGGTGTGTCTCGGGGCTGGCCGCCAGACTCTCGGATCGGGCTGTGATGCTGCGGTCTGCGTGGCCGCGCGTCTGGGAGAGTCTCCTTGCACACGTTGCCATGATGTGGATGAGGAATGTCCAGGCTGCTTATTAGATTCCCAAGAGCAGCACACAGTCTAAAACACAGACACACACACACACACACACTCTCTCTCTCTCTCTCTCTCTCTTTCTCACACACACACACACACACACACATAATAAAACCTCCAACCTTGCCAGAGAAAAAGACACACACTTTCCAGCATATTAAATATGCTGCTTCAAAGATACACAGCTTTTGTTTACCTTTTGAGTAATTGACCAGGGGGGGCGAATCATGGTGGCTGTTACAAAGACTGACCTGTCACTGCGTAATGTCAGCGATCACACCATTCGGTTGTTGTATTAAGTAGTAGCACCTCATAAAAGCAATTAGCCAGAGTGTTTGTCTTTCGGGGCATTGAATGAGATGGCAGATGTTGTATTGACAGGTAAAAGCTGGCATCTGCTCACCCCTCAGTCTTGTCCTTCATCTCCATAGAGGAAGACTCCGCTGCACTGAAATTCAATAGAGCTGCCTGCCAGAGAGGTAGTCTCTGTGAGGACTGTGACAATTTGTCATCTTAAACTAGGCCAAGAGAATAACACTGCCTAGTCACTAAAAATACATGCAGGAGGTTTAGAATTATTATGAGGCGTCTTAAGAGTGCTCACACAGCGTTCTCATTCACACAAGCACTATTGGATTCTGACAGGGATGAGTACATTTTAGGAACTACATCATATACTGTATAGCAAATAGAGTTATGTCCATAGGATAAATAATTTAGTGAAAAAAACTTTCGGCAAAAATATTGAGCAATAGCATGAAAGATATGTTATATTTACATATTTCTACTAGTGACCTGTCCGTAATGCCTAAAATGGTCAGTTTGAACGTGCTGAACATACCATGTCAATCTATTGCTCCATCAAGTAAAGGCATAATTATCTAAACTTGATTGCAAAGCACAGCAGCACAGCTGAAGTGCGAGCAGTTTAGGACGCAATGGAAGGTATTTGTTGTGCCGTGTACGTTTGTGTTCTGATTACCGCGGCGACACAGCTGGTCCTCGCTGAGATGTCTATTTTGATTCTTAAGACAACATGTTGTTTTGTATGGGATATACTGTGTTCTCAGCCGAACCTACCAAACATGCAGCACCACTACTGTCTACGCCTGCCATTACCATGGAAACAAGTTTTAATGTGGGGGTAAAAAAAAAATCCTTCAGGAGACACATGCCAGATCTGAGTATGTTTGGATGTGCCTGTTTGATAGAAATATGGCATTACAGGAGTCGTGTGCCAACTGTGGATCATATTTTGTTTTTAGTGATAACAAGTGCATCATGAATCAGTCATGTGGTGATTCTCTGACGCATATTCTGAGGACACCCCCACCCAAATCCTGCTGCCAATTACACCATTGCCAATTATGGCAAAACCAATTATAGGCTCACTATTTGAGGTTTACGACATGACTCTTAAGTACCTGGTTGGATGTGTAATATTTCTTTGTGTGGTCTTGAGAAAGACTCTTTGCACACTGCAATAACTTAATAATGTGACTAGTGTAGTGTATGAATGGGATCTGTTCAGTGCAGAGCCAAGGTTAAAGTCTGTCTAGTTTCATATGAAAGGTGCCTGGATTTCTATGTGAAATGGGATGCCTCCATAATCTATCACAAGGCCAAAGCGAGTGAGTAGTCATTTAAAGAGATGAATATAGTATATGCATATTTTTTTCAGTCGTTTTGACACTGACATTCCTTTCGATTATGTGTCATCGCATGTAATTGTAGGTTCAGTAGACCCACAGCAGACAGTGAATTAATGGGCTCCTCTGTTCTCACCTCGTCTATTAGCCCTAGATTGGGAGCGAGGCTGGATAGTTTCCCATTGACCGTAGAAATCCGAATCCCCTTAAACTCTACTTGGAACACAGCGCTTGTTTGCTTGAATGGAGAGGTTAGTCATCTTTGTGTGACAAGCCATCATCTCCTGGGGTCTCATTTCAGTCGCCGACTCAGACGCACAAGTCTTGTTATTTGCCTCGCGCCCAGCCAACAGACATACAATTCACTCGGCTTTGTTTGAATAAATGACTGGTGGATCTGTGTGTGCAAATACTGTGTAATCGCACGTTCTGTTTCATGCATTGCGTCTGGTGGAGAAATGGAATGATGGTGCAGAAACTGCTTCAGTGACAAAGCATCTCAAGTAAGGCGAGGGCCCTTGTTTGGCAGTAGCACACTGTGTGGGTGTCGCTTGTCTTTTGTCCCACTGAGATATAAATTGAGCCTGCCTGGAAGGCTTTCTGAAATGTCTGTCTTTATCCATTAAAGTAACCAAAGGGAAAGGTACCTGTGAGATCCAAATGGAGGGAGTTCAAGTTTACATCTATTCAGTTTGTGTACAATTCATGTTGATTTTTAAAGCTACATTTCTGCCATGTTCTCTCACTGTGAAGCATGTTCTTCCGTCGCAGGAAGGGAATCAGATGTGCCTCGTCAAGAAAGAAACCTCTCCTGCATTGTCATTCACATTCTCAGATATCTTTATTCTGATATCTGATATTGCGCTTTGATCTGAAGAAAAAAATAAGGAAGATTCCTTTTAAACATACACGCACACACGATTAAATCTTTAAGATTCAAAGCCACTAAACTCATGCAGTCAATGCAAATACGCTGCACTTAACAAACCAGCCACGTTATCAAAGTGAAATGTTTCACCTTATTTAGAATGCTGCAAGATCTCATTGGGGGAAATGAATGAGTAATCAGTGTAACAGAGAGTCACGCAGACACCCCCCCCCCCTTCATCTCTCCTGCAGCCTGTATTAAAGATGAAAGCAACACAGTCTTTGTGAGGTGCTTCAGCAGCTCTGTTTCTGTCAGACTGTGGAGCTCCTTATAACTTTTTTTTTTGGTAGCATGGGAAAATGCCGTCATAAATAAAATATAGTTTGATATGAATTATTCAGACGAGCATTGTGATTGACAAGAAGGGGGGGGTGAAAGTACCTGATTATTCCCTGGCAGTACGTGACTAGAATGAGCTTTTCTCACGTGAAAAACCGACAGAATGCGGCGGCAGAAAGGCAGAGCGGCGGCGCGTTGGCAGGACCCACAAAGTTGTTTTTGGCTGCTATCTGCATTTCTGTAATATCACGTTTCCAGTATTCCCCAGGACATCACACTGTGTGCGGAATGTCATTCGAGTTGTTCTCTCCCTCTCTCTTGGCTGGGTGTCCTGCCTTTGGACTGAGCTATGAGTAGTGTAGTGAACCGCACTGAAATATGTGTGCAACTTGATATTCTGCATATTTTGGGTGAATTGCTAGAAAAGTTCCTTTTGATTGATGTAAAGAAGTGCCAAAGAGTACCATCGATTCAGAATAGCCAGCAACAGACAGAAGCATGATGGGGCTGGTATTTCCGAAGAACGTGGTTAGCATATCACAAAATGTGTGAGTTGAAGAGTTTAGTCACTCCAAGTGACTTAGTCACCCCGTCTGTACATAATAATGATTCTATAATTATCAGTAAGCCCAGGCTTCAAAATGAGGTGTTATTATTTCAGATGATTCATCATTGTTTTTTTGCAGCTGCATATGTGATTAATGTAATACTTCATATTCCTCCTACAAGATATTGCGAATTTATTGTGCTACAGCTATTGTAGTGGATAATTGGTCAGATCGCCTCCTCGTCTTATTTTAGACTCTTTCTGTCATTTACCCTGTTTAATGGGAAGACGTGGCATTCCCATTGAGTCGCCTATTTAGTGGGCAGACATGGCATTTTATGCTCTTCAGCGTATGCAGAGTGCTGAGCCAAAGCATAACAACCCTGAGATGAATGCTGTCATGGCTTAGTTAGGCTAGACAGACTATTCATTTATCTGTATTTCCTTCTTGTGTCAGTCATCACTGCACTCATGTTCTGTGTTGTCTGAAAATAAAAAAACAGTGCTCTCTCCATTGTTCTGTGGAGGGCGAGGAGATCAATGCTGTGCTGGGCTGTGTACTAGCTGCAGCAGTCTGCTCCGTGTGTGGAGTGCAGAACAGAATTCCCCCCTCCTCTCTCTAGCTCTCTCTCTCTCTCTCTCTCTCTCTCTCTCTCTCTCTCTCTTGCCTCCCCCTCCCTCCATCTCCTCTCAGTCTCTCTCTCTCTCTCTGTCTATTTCTCTCTCTCTCTCTCTCTCTCTCACACACACACACACACACACACACACGCGTTCTCCCTCTCTCCTTTCATGTGCATGGAGCTGTCTGCAGCCTCCGGCAACTGCAAGTTAACAAATGTACAGAGCCTGTGTGAAGCCTCATTTGCATAAATCACTAAGTGTACTACATTTGACTAAATGGGTTCCTTTGTCTTTAATTGCCTCATGTTTCCTTTGCTTGTGTTTTCCAGAGAGATGCAAAGTCATTTTTCCCCAAATTTAGTGTTGGAGTTGTTGTGAAAATGTTGTGTTGATATTGCCGTGTGAATTTTGTGTTGTGGTGGTGTCCTTGATCAATATTAGTCCTGTACACTAACGCTGAGACAGACATATGGATTTATCCAGTGAGTCTTAAGACACACTATTTTTTTTCTGAGCCAAGACCTTCAGTTCTATTGCAAATTGCATGACTCTCGACTCGAGAATGTATTGGCAAGCGGTGATCATGATTAATTAAAAGCAATTTTTTTTTATGTCGGTGGAGTGAACTGATGCACAATACATTACAGGGTCAAAATAGAAAGACAAAGTGATATTTTTCGTCAATGGAACATGTGAACTGAGGTTAATGGATGTTTTACCCACGTCAGCCTTTAGCAGTGCCTGATTTACCTTTGAGAGCAGAATCCTTTGAAAATGTTGTTACTGCACAGGGTTAGGAACGATTGACTCATTCATCAAAAATAAAACAAAATCCATAAGGCATTGACTAAACACTCTGTTTTTTTTCCTGTAGTATACCCCTTTGAATAATTCACTCAGAATTAGATTCTGAGATGTTCAAACAAGATGGAAATCAATGGCATTGCATATTGTTAGGCAGTGATTTTCCCCCCTTGATTCAATTTGTTGTGTGTGTGACCCAGGGCTTGCTCCTCTCTGGGGGGGAACGCCACAATGCAAATTTGTTGCACAGGACGCGTCTCGTCACGTCACGTCACACGCCCACAGTGGTATGTGACAGAACCGCTCGGCCCACGGGCACGGGTTATGAGTAAAGAAAAACCCGCGCCTTTGCCCCACAACCGCCCCCACCCCCACCTCCCCGTTAAACACGGACACAAATGTGGAATACATTATACCTCTATTTGGGTTTCCCTGTGGCCGGCCGGCCGGTCGGCGGGATGTTCGGACGGCATCATCTGGAGATGTGTAATCATTCCAGGCTCTGGCCCCTCCTCAGGGGATCCCGTCCGAGAGCCGGCCCTCTCAAGGTTGCTGTTTACGGCTCCCCCTGACACGGGTGATTTATGAGGTTAAACACAACCTCTGAGCTCGCCAGCTACCAGCGCGGCCGGGAAAAAAAACACTTCTCTTCTCTCCCTCTCTTTCTCTCTCTCTTTCTCCCTCTCTTTCTCTTCTTCTACTTTCTTTGTCTTTTCCCCTCTCTTTATAGTATCTTTCTTTTTCCTGCTTTGTACTTTTCTGTCTTTTTTTGCGGGTGCCCGTTGTATGTCTTTAATGGCCATGGTCGCCGAGACAGCGTGTCTGTTGGCACAGGACGACTGGACTTCAAAAAAGCCCCAAAAAACAAAAGATGAGCGAGAAGGAGTCCAGCCATCTGGGCTACTTTGAATGTTTGCTCTGTGCTGCACAACGCTAGAAACACTGACACTTTGTAATGAGACAGACCATATTGAGCTATCTCTCTCTCTCTCTCTCTCTCTCTCTCTGTCTCTCTCTCTCGCTCTCTCTGTCTCTGTTCTGGCTCCAGACAGCCTGTGTCTGCTACCAGCTCTGTCGCTGCCCTTTCTGCCGCCTGCCAAAGGCGAATGTGACCTGTGCTGGCCCTTCTCTTGCCTGGCATCACGGTGCGCTCCTTTGTCCGTAGGCCAAAACAGAGTTCGCTAGCTGCGCTACATGAACGTTAGCGTCTAAAGAGCACAAAAGACAAGACAAGATACCTGTGTGCGCAGTTCGCTTTTTCATTTCCCTTCCTTATCTTTGCACGCGGCATCAGACCCTGCTGATATACGCTCATCAGGTGGCTTTTTTTGTACTCCGAATCAAAGACAAAGCTCCCTGCTCACTACTGTTATCGTGATCGGCATGCTGCCCTGCTTAATTTCATTGCAAGTTTAATTCACAATTGTGGTGATCCAATAATTTGTTTGTTTGCCCTGGAGCCCAAGTGAAGACTTATGAGGTTCTCTTAAACCCCTCCCCCCTCCCCCCTCTTCTCTTCTCTTATGAGTATCTCTTCCCTCGCAATTCCTGGCCCCAGGGGCCATGGAGTTAGCGTCATGCTAATTAAAGGCCAGAGCAGTAGCAGCAGCAGCAGCGCTAGCAACCATTGCTTTCTCTCTAGCATGTTCCTTCTGTGTTTAATACTTGCACCATGACATAGCCCTCAACCAGTGCTTTAAATAATATGTCTCTCTGCTGTGTAGAGGTAGTTGTAGACCAAGCCTTAAAGCTGCAAAGACTGTATCGCTGATGTGTGAGGGGGAAGTAGGATTATTATGAAAGCAAACCTCAGGCATTTAGAGGTATCTCGGCAGGAAAATAGCAGGAGGCCTATCTTTGAACCTCTCGAAAAGAACCATACAGCAACAACAACAACCCATGGCTGGGTATTCATGTAATTGTCTGTGTTTTTTAAATATGACATATGGCATGGAAATAAGCATTCAGGGCAGTTTCTGCAATAGTCAAGTGATGTCTGTGAGCATGCTGGCACTGTATTAATTCCACACCTCCTACAGAAAGGTACAATGTAAAAAACATTAATCTAGACCTCAGAAGCTTCCCAGGGGTGATGATAGTACAAGCTCCAGATTAGCTCCCCTGCACTCTACTCTCTGCACTCTACTCCACACATTCAGTGATGCTATTGAATTTCCCATGTATTATAATAGAAAGCCCTTACACGTAATGGTACTATTTGAACAATTCATAAGCCTGGGATATATTAAACATCCTGCATTGTAGATGTAATAGGTGATGTTAAATGTGCAGCTTTGGAAAGGGAAGGGAAGGGCATGGGGTTCTCTCTGAGTCAGCCAAGGTAGCTGGTGGGTCTTGGTCCTGTTCCCACTCCTGGCACCAGGGCAGCTGGCCCTGAAGGAGAGAAAAACAACTGAAAGATGTTCCAACCTCGGAGCACAGATTTATACCGTACACGTGTCTTTGCTGAATCAGGAGAGACAGGGTTGCTTAAAAATATGTGAATTGCACAGAAAGAAAATATGAAATGTACAGATGGTACGGGTTGAGAATGCTCCTTTCTTTCCCGCACATCGGGACTCCCGAAGCATCGGGACTTTAATTAAAACTGCAACCGCAAGGGGGCAACATAAGACCGCCTTAATAAAAGGAAGGTTCGGCTCATACCGGAAAACACGGAAAAACCCGAAGACACCGCGCTGGTGACAAGCGGAGAAAAGAGACATCACGCTCGGCATGTCAGATTGCAGTTTCAGAGTTTTCGAATGTTTTACAGCGTAGCCTACCTCACAGCTGGCTCTCACTCGACGTAGCCTATAACTCAGTCAGTCCAGCAGAGATGCCAGAGCAACGTTTTGGTCAATGGAGAGGGAGAGAAATGCTCCGCATATCCGTCTCATTTAATCCGTCTCATTTAATCATTAAAATGAAGGTGATGACTGGCGAAATTATAATCAAACGACGTTTCAATAAACCATTGTTGAAATTAATGAAAATGGTTTTAGAAGCCTTCAATTCAACCTGAAAGACTCGATATAGGCAACCTTAGATTAATTCATTAATTCATTACGGTTACAAGACCGCATTTCCGTGAATAGGCTATTATTGTCAAGGCGAAGACGAAAGAGATGGACAAGATGGACATTTAGGCTACATTTATGTTAGGAATACTTAGAAATGTGTAGGCCTATAGGCTATTTTAAAACGGAGGCATGTTCATTTTAACCGGCGACGCTGGGTAGCTTACCCAGCACTTTATCACAGATTTTGTCCCCACCACTTTTGACAACTGAAAATAAAACGTATTTAACAGAAATATCTTTAATAGGCCTACATGCCTATCATGTCACTTTACTTATAACCGTAGGCTACATGATTGGAGAAGATCGCGCATTTTGTAACATTATAACAATGGATGGTCAGATATGCGATAGGGCAGTGAGGGTGATTCATTGTAACCATCGACTAGTAGGCCTAGCTCCGCAAAAGAAGTTTCTAGCAACTTAGAATATATGGATCTCGTTATGCATGTTCATGTTGATTCAGAGATAGACATAGACTACCGTGGGCTACTGTGCGTCAATATAACAGCATTTTATCATGTGGTGAATTAATGACTAACGTCAGTTTAACATGTCAGAACTTTTGATCGGCGTTTCAAGTGCATGCCGCGAATAGGCTAAATGAACTCGACTGACTGAATCCTTTATATTTCTTGGCTAAGTGCGAAGAAATTGACACTCGAACTGTGGCGTAAATGGTTGAGGCATCTTAATCATACGTCAGCGACCGGGGTTCAAAACTTACTCTACGAACCTCAGGAACCCATTTAGACAAGAGGCATTATTTTATTAAAAAGTTTTGCGATTTTTTTATGATTGCGATGTCTGCTGAAAAGAAAAGTTAATATGTGAATTCGTGGTTCAGCGCACACACACACACACACACACACACACACACACACACACACACATTTTTACATGTACATAATAGGGCTCGGGCACACGCCTTGCATTCTAGGAATATCGCCGCCATTTGGTAGCGCACTGAACGTAATATCCATTCATTCAGATGCACAAGACAAGAAGCAGAAATAGTAGCGATTTATTCTTTTCCTCTTGCGATCGTGGGTTGCACTGTTACACCCCACTACACAGCAACATACTACCAAGAAGGCAAAAACTAAGTAACAGGAACACACTAAAAGGCGGGAGTAAATCCATAGTAATCCATAGTAAACTAAGGAGTGAAGCTGCCAATGTGGCTGTGCCCGCGAAGTTTTGATGTCATGATCCCGAGCCCTAGTGTCAGGAAGTGTCTGTCGAGAGAGAGGGGGGAGGGAGGCAATCGTCCAATGCCGCATACAGGTAGGCTATAATGTCTAGTGAACTGGTTAGACAAGTGTGGGGGAGGGGGAATGATCGCACAAGACAATTGCTCTTCATGAAATGGGTAGTCTCACAGACGTTTGTCGATGTTTAAACGTAGCCTACTACATCACTTGCGAAATCGGACGTGGCACATATAATTATTAGGCTACTGGATTTAATATAGCATATACTTTGTTCATCCTATATTAGCCTATATTAAAATGTAATGTGCTGCGGGGAAGCATTGGGGAAGTCAGTTTAAGTTGTCCTGTAACAATTTGCCTCTTATTATAAGAGTATGCAGCCACTACGCACATAATAGTCTAGGTTACGGGCGGATGCGAGCAACCCCATGCAAAAGAAGGCCTTAAGTTAACGGACTGAAGGCCTGTTTACATGTCAAACATGCATTAAATCTAAGAAACGAAAAATACAAATATCATGTATTGTGTCGTAAACAGATAATGACGTCGTGGCCACTATGCGCAACTGCATCGCGCAGTGAGCTGAAGGATAGGAGGACCGACACTTATTAACACAAAGCTTTGTAAAGCACTAACAACCACCCCTCAAAGTTCATTGTCCATAAGTCCAAACAATAAGTATAAAAATCCGACAATCCAAAACGATAACGAGATCTCCCAGAAACGAAAAACAAGTTTGTTGAGTAGCCTAGTCCTTCCAACAATCTCAGCTTTTGCGTTTGTTAGATAAAAGGCATTCTGTCCTGCTGTATTCCAATGAGAAAAAATCATCCACAAGGTAGACTAAGGGTCACGGTAATGCAGCATGCAGGAATCTATATAGGCCTACGCACAAAACGAATGAATGGATTATATCGGCCAAAACGAATGAATGGGTTGGGAGAGTCGTCTGGCTGTGTCAGCAGACTGCAGTCGGTCTCGAGGGGTTAAATAGCGCACGTACTTTAATTTTAATCTGAAGAAGACCAAATCAAATCAAAAAAGAAGGATTTCAAGTGTGCGAACCTTTTTCCATTTTTTTTATGATTTAGCCTACTCTTGTTCTGCACCTTGACCGGGGATGTGCACAAACTTTTTTACTACACTTGAATTTTAAACCAACTCTTCTCTAGCCTATATCCTATAAAAGAAGGATTTCAAGTGTGCGAACCTTTTTCCATTTTTTTTATGATTCAGCCTACTCTTGTTCTGCACCTTGACCGGGGATGTGCACAAACTTTTTTACTACACTTGAATTTTAAACCAACTCTTCTCTAGCCTATATCCTATAGCCATACTTTAATAATCAGATGTTATGCTCATTTTTGTAGGCTACACCTCACCGGCAAGCACGCACGCAAATGCTGCTTTTGCACATCTACAATATTGGCCAGGCTATATAGAATAGGCTTTTAGGACTGTATTTTGCTTTCGTGCAACTTTAGTTGTGCTCAATCTAAATTATTGTCAGTAAGGATAGGTCATATTACCAAATGGCGAACCTCGAAAATTATTTAGGATATAGAGCCGTGTCCATTACGCATGCAGTTATTTTTTAGGCTATTGTTTTATTTGAGTGTTTTTGTCTACCATGGCAAACATAGTTGAAACGTTCGCTCTAAACTTAAGTATTTCCAATCGGCTTTCACAAAACCGATGAGGTCCAGATCTCAGTGGCCTCATAGCTGCCTACAGCCATGCATAGTAAGCCTAATGATAGCCTAATAGTTATGACATTAATAGCCTATTAATGACCTCATGTCGGAATGGCACGTTGTTTGAAAAAAAAAAAGTATAGGCCTAGGCCTACCGCCGAGTGGGGATATGTCGGAATGAACAGCGGATACCAGCTGGGTTGTAAAACATTACTGTATTCGTTGATCTTATCGATGCAGTCCTTCCACGTTGTGTGGCAGTGCTTGCTTGCCCTTCGATCCATCCCAGTTGGTGGTTTTGCACCTGTCCCTGAGTTATAGTCTATATGAGTAAGCGCTTATATGCTCTAACCGCATAATAAAAGAAGCACCTGCAGCAGTGCTTATGGCAAGGCTATTAACACCTGTCACTGAGCTATGGACAAGCAGTTATGCTCGAAAATTATCATAATAACAGACACACCTAATTGTATGTCTCTATGTTTAAACACATCAAATTAGGAAGCATTTCCGCCGCAACGTTTGCTTTCTTTTTCTGTCGGTCCGCGGTTGCTTGGTCAATTGCGCAGCAAATTATCAGATCACCGGACCTAATTTCACCCCATGTCTCGCGGACCAGCAGCAGTCTCCACGTTTCGCGGCCCATAGTTTGAGAAACGCTGCATTAAAGTGTCATTAGGTTGTAGGCTATATGTTTAGTGATTTCTTTGTGTGTTTTTCATTGTAGTGTGTGTGCATTGAGTAGTTCCTTAAAATACGGAACAAAGAGCGTCCCGTAGCCTATCTGTTCAATACGGAAGAAGACTAACTATTACTTATATATTTCTTATAACGAAACGCGAAGAAAAAATACGAGGACTGACCATCTCGTTTCTCCGCGTTTCCCCCAATACCATGGCGACAAAGAGAAATAAATATGATTTGACATTTAAGCTGATTGCTGACAAATTTGCCACACAATTCGGGAGAAGCAGCGGACAGGAGCGCCACCACAAGCAAGCACTTCTAGCCCAAATTAACATGGCAACGTTGCCTATGACTAAAGTGTCTAAGTAGGCTAGTCCTAGCCTACTAATATTACATTTGATTGGTAGCATGTTTGTAGCGCGCCAGTTTACCCATCCCCTACATCAAAACAGCTTAGAATCAATCAAAGAATCAGCTGTGTTGGCGTTAGGCTGTAGGCGATTTTCTATAACCATTTTCATTCATTTCAACAATGGTTCATTGAAACGTCGTTTGAATAATTTCGCCAGTCATCACCTTCATTGTAATGATTAAATGAGATTAAGGAGTCGACTATTGACAGATATGCGGTCTTCATCATTTTGAAATGCGGGATGAAACTTTCTGCCACCTGGTGGTTGTTTGGGTACATTGCCTTAGGCTCGAAAAAAATCGGCTTGACGGCCTGCGGGATCTCTTCGGGAGTCCCGCGGGAGAAGGTGCATTCTCAACCCGTACCCACTGTAAGGCGTGTTTTTTATGGTCTGAGTGCCGTGTGTACATCGATGTGATGATTGTTCCAGTACGGTCTCATCAGGATTGCCAGTTGTAATAGCTTTGCTGTGGAAATTGATGTCTGATGCGGATGCTAATATAAGCAATTAGAGGGAAACATCAGAAGACTGATGTTTGTCATCAAAAAGATGATTTTGTTACAAAACTGAGCACCTTCAGTTTTTAAGCTTTCCAGAACTTTGCTGGGGAGGGAGGGGGGGCTATGCTGCTTTGCATATGACCTCAATAGAAAGTAAAGCATTGCTGTGCAAATGAGTTCTGATTAATTTCAAAGACTGGATGCCTTTCCACCACTGCTGCTCAAACCTTGACTAGGGAGAGGCACATGTGAGATTGAGAAAAATATAGGTCATCATCGCTGTTGCATTGGTACCACAGTCAGGCGAAAAAATGCCATTTCTCCAGCTTATGTTTTGCATTTTTATGTAATGGAGCCGCAAGTATAATAACCATAAGAGAGGGAGTGTGTGTGTGTGTGTGTGTGTGTGTGTGTGTGTGTGTGTGTGTGTGTGTGTGTGTGTGTGTGTATGTGTGTGTGTGTGTGTGTGTGTGTGTGTGAGTGAGTGAAAGAGAGAGAGAGAGAGAGGGAGGGAGGGAGGGAGGGAGAGAGGGAGGGAGGGAGGGAGAGAGGGATAGGGAGAATGCAAATTAGATATTGCAGTAGCACAATAGACGGATATTCTAGATGGTAAGGAAATGAGGGGAAATAATTACATTTGGGAGCAAAAGTAGTTTCTCTGATTATTTACTCATACGCCATGATTCACTCTGACAGGCTCATCAGCTAGCATAGCCAGTGCAATGTATCGGGCACAAATCAAAGGCTAGGCTCTCTCATAAGAGATACATGGATGCTTCGGCCAAATCGCAGAGTGCAGAATTAATTTATCTGTGATCCAGTCTATCTAGTGGTATTTTATTTCATTTATCTAAATCCATGGCTGAGTGCTCAGCCACCCACAGATCAATACAGGACTGTTACGGGCTCAGGCTGGGTGGTGGTTCTCTTCCTCCATACACAAGGAAAAGAAAAGAGAAATAAATGCCAGTACGAGGAGGTACAGAGTCCTCTTTATTCACATGGAAACCTGAGACCTTTGCGCAAGGACTGACTTTTATAAAGAAAGCAGGAATGACAAAAGGAGACTCACTAGTGAAGGTGTGGCTGAAACTTCTGCTCGTCTGAGCAGAAAGGCCTCCTCTTCTCTTTCAGTAGAGAGAGAGAGAGAGAGGGAGAGAAAGAGGTGTCTCTCCTCACCTGTTTCTATCTGCCTTGTGTCTCCAGGTTAGTTTGGTAAGCAGCGTGTCGATCTCAAACGCTTTCATCTCCTTACTTAAACAATCTAGTGTCAAGCCCGATTTACAAAACTGATAAGCAGACACAAGCTGTTTTTGAGAAAAGAGAGAGGTAGGGGGAGGAGATGGAGAGAGGGGGGCGTCAAATCTACTGGGGCTGTTGGTTTTTCTGCTTTTCCATCGAGAGAATTAGTGGTTGTGGAGCAGAGTGTCTATCAGCCATACACATCTCTCTTTCTCTCTCTCTGTTTCTCTCTTTTTCCCTCTCTCTCTTTCCCTTTCTCTCCCTTTCTCTCTGTTTCTCTCTCTCTCTCTCTTTCCCTTTCCCTTTCTCCATCTCTCTCTCCCTCTCTCTTATCACTCGGAGCTGATAACAGATGCGCAGCTCTAAAGAGATGCAAGGGGGTGGAGTGCAAGGGTGTTAAACAGAGCGGAGCAGTTCTGCCTATTAATGTCTCCTAAAGCCAGGCTGAGGACATCAAACTCAACTGTCAGCGCCAACGCAGGATTTCTTCCCCAGGAAGCGAGCTGACAGTATCAAACAGGATCAGGGAGAAGAACGACTCTGTCTTCATAAGGACGGAAGGCAGCCATGCATGTTTATGCGTGTACAGTGAGCTTATATGTCATGTTTGATAATAGAGCGGTTTTTTTTGTGTGCGTGTTTCCGTGATTAACCAGTGACAGACCGTGACCTGCTATCCAAGATTACTCTGGCTCCAAACTTAAGCAGCTGTCTTTTATCTTAATTCCTTCCGAGACCATAGATACAATATCTCGCTTGAACTCCAAATTATTGTCATTATGAGTACGTTTTTTTTTGTTGTTTAGTCTTGAGTGCCACATAATGGCTCCATGGCTTGAGGAGCTTGGAACGGAAAGAGAGGGCTGAGGGGAATCAATAGGAGCCTAAATGTGGCACGTTTCCACCACCACCGCCAGCCTCCTTTCTTTTTTATGGGCTCCTTGGCTGTAAATCAGCCCGAGCAACCCGGCGCTGTTGCGTGTGTGTGTGTGTGTGTGTGTGTGTGTGTGTGTGTGTGTGTCTGTGCACCGGCGAGGAGCAGGAAGTTCATCCTGGGCCTGAGAGAGGGAGATCGATATCACTCTGTGGCGAGCCCCCCGAGCTGTGGCCTGCCTGCACCATCACTCAGGGCCGCTTCCTGGGACAGGAAGGCTTTACATTGTAATGACCACACTGGTGACAGCTATACTACGGCCCTCCATCAGGGGCCAATTGAGTATTTACCATAACTTGCCATTCGCTCTCTTAATGGCACTTGTGCAGAGGAGTGAAATCACACGACCTTTTTTTTATTGGGGATTAGAGAATTTGTGCCGTGGGAAGGCACCTTTTGTTGAAGAGAGCTGGCCAACTGTACTGCCCAGGTGATGGAAATGGATTACTGTAATATAGCGAAATAGCCTATTAGGAATGATTATGAAATTATTGCTGCGGCTGACAATTTTTTTTACATCTTGCCAACTTTTTTTATTACCTCCTAGTAATAGTGCATAGGATATAATCTTGAGAGTTTCAGTTGGTGTAGTAGGGTTAAAGCCTCGGAGAAACCCACACATGCCTTAATTCAACCCACCTGAGCCGCTCTTTATTGAGATTTGACTGTAAAAATGTTATGCCAAGATCTGAACTGTGTGTGTCTCCAATTTTATGGTTAGCACCCATTAATCTGGTTGGGTTACTGTGCTGTAGCTCAAATTGACTCTTACCCACCTTTTTCCCACTGACTCTCTCTCACTCACTCACTCACTCTCTCTCTCTCTCTCACTCACTCTCGCTCACTTGCTTCCTGTCTCTTTCTCTCTATCTTTCATACACACATACACACACACATTTTCCCTCCGTCTCTCTCCCTCTCTCTCTCTCTCTCTCTCCCTCTTTCTCTTGCCCCCCCTCCCTCTCTTGCTCCCTCCCTCTCTGGCTCCTGCTGGTAAAAATATCTGCAGACAGCAGGCACACAGGCACGCCTGAGTCTCTCTCAGACATCCCACCCATGTGATCTCACTGCTGCCTGCCTGCTCTCCAGTCAGGCTCCAGCCCTGCAGCCGGCTACAGCTAATGAGTCTTTGTGTGGCTGGAGCGAACGAGGGAGAGAGAGAGAGGGAGAGAGAGAGGGAGAGAGAGAGAGGAGAATGAGAGATAGAGAAGCAGAGAATGGAATGAGAGATATAGAACTAGAGAACAGAGAGAGAGAGAGAGAGAGAGGGAGAAGGAGGGAGGGAAGGGGGGAGTTGAAGTGAGTGGGTTTGTGGTCTTCTCAGCATAAAAACAGCAGTGGAGCCTGGGCTGGATCATTTACAGGTTTTTCTGTCCTCTTTTTTCCTCTCTCTCTCTCTCCTTCTCTTCCTTCCTCTGTCCTTTTCTCATCCCCCACTTCTCCATCCTTGCCTCTCCCCCTTCCACCCTCTGTCTCTCTTCCCACCCCCCTCTCCACCACACACACACACACACACACACACACACACACACACACACACACACACACGGCCCTCCATGCCGGGGTCGCTGCACGCCACTGGACTAAAGCAGAAATGGGACTCCTTCCTCTCGCACGGTTTCATCTGGCTCTGAAGCGCCGCGTTTAGATTGGCTCGGGCTGAGCTGCCGAGCTGCTGCCGGGAGAGTCGGGAGGGCCGGAGGGTTCCGCACAGGTCAGTGGCTGCGTCCGCCTTTTATAGGGGTTGGAGGGGGGCGGGGGGGGGGACCGGCGCGGAGGGCAGTGAGCTTCGGATTTGTCATGACTAACTCCCGGCGCCTGCTGCTGTCGCCATGGTGGTGGTGGAGGGAGGGGTGTGTGTGTGTGTGTGTGCATGGGTGTGTGTGTGTGTGTGTGTGTGTGTGTGTGTGTGTGTGTCGGCTGTGTGTGTGTGTCGGCTGTGTCCGTTGTGTGTGTGTGTGTGTGTGTGTGTATGTGTGTGTGTGTGTGTGAAGGATGGACAGTTTCTTTGTCAAGCTCATTATAGTGTTCCTTAACAAATCTGTGATGCAAAGTCTGCCGTGCGTGGTCCCCGCTCGGAATACTGAGCAGTGATCGTGTGAGCGCTTCAACGTCAGCGGGAAAGAAAGAAAGGGAGAGGAAGGGAGGAAAAAAATCTGGGTTGAATCTGTGCATAGCCTGGTCACCGCTCTCTCGCTCTCTGTCTGTGTGTGTGTGTGTGTGTGTGTGTGTGT
>NC_084997.1:8163975-8281475 GCF_963854185.1 Sardina pilchardus
CCAGAAACCAACCACCTGCACCTATTCTAGCAACCCCAGCAGGATACACGCGCGTTACTTAGCTCCCTGACACGCACACAGCTGGGCCTGGTGGTGTTGTCTTCTCTGACTTTCTAGGTGGTAAGCAAAGTAGCTCTCTCTCTTTATCTCCCTCTCTCTCTCTCTCTCTCTCTCTCTCTTTTTATTTCTCTCTCCGAAAAATGCTAATCTTGCGGATGGCTCTCTCTGGCGAGGGCTCCGTGGGCTGACAGGGTTCAGTTTGTCATGATAATGCTAGCGGGCTAGCGGCGGTTTATATTGGGTTACGGGTAATGGGAGGGAGCTCAGCGGGGAGGGATTGGGAGTCTCTGGAGCCGCTGTACCCACTGAAGCCTAGGGCTTTTGGGGATTAGAGCGCGCCGTGCCTGTCACTGCCAAGGAGAACAGCACAAGGACTTTGCTGTCATTTTCAGGAGGTATTGTATCACACCTTCTTTCCCTCTCTTCTCGCTGTCGAGCCGTGCAGTCGGCATTTATTTAATCCCAAGCCCCTCTTGATTTTTTTTCTTCTGAGGTTTGATTTTAATTAGCACTAAGTGGATTGTGGATATTACCAGCTTTTTGCTGACATTGGTGGTGTCAGAACAAAAACATGCCAAAAAAGCAACTGAGACATCAGCTCCCAGTATTATCAAGGCTGCCTGATTTTCTTGTGCATCAAACTGATAAGAATATTAAGGGTTTCTGGGTTTGTTTGGGTCCTTTTGCAAAAACATTTATCTGTCCCACATGATATTCCACTGCAACCAAATAAAAAAAAATACTACTTTACATTTTTATTTTGCAACACCTTCCACACTACATTAGATCATATACTGTAGTACCTGCAAAATATGCTTTCTCTACATACATGCATCTGTGAAATACAGCATTCTACTTACTCTTTAACCTAAAGAATGATGATTGATCACACCCCAGGCGTGCTTAGGCTACAATATTTACTCCAAACATCTGTAATCCTGGCCTGGATTTACTGAGTATAGCTATAATATGTATTGTTGAATGGAAAATTGATTATTCATGAACATGCTGACAATCAGTCAATAGGAAACGTACACAGCATGTGCGCTGTTTAAGAAAAGCTGACCTGTTACTCAGCTACAACATAACACTCCAACGCAACATTACCTCTTGCCAGGCCCTCTAATACAGTCTAGTCATGGCAATTTGCAACCACTCCTGAAAATAGCACTTGTCAATTCATAACAACTCCCAAAAATATATCAGTCTTTGCTTTGTTAGGGACACTAGACAAAAAGCAGTCTTTTGGCAGCAGTGTGGGGACATTGTCAAGCAGACGCCATGGTTATGTCCCATTGACAGAGTGCACTGTTTTTATGAGGGTGGGCTCTATGAGGCTGGTGGTCCCATTCGCTGTCTGTGTGCACAAGCCCCTATCCAGCCTCCCTGCTCAGACTCTTAAACCTGCTGCAGTTATGACAACCTCGTCAATTTAACTGCCCCGCACCTCCTTGCCTTTTCAGACTTTCCGTGTTCGCCACATTAGGGTCCTTATTTGAGAAATGATTTGGAGTTTATAATCTCCGTATGCCAGGCTTCACAAAAAAAGAAAGGAGCCGCACAGCAGCTGGGCGGAATCTCTCCCAGTGAGATACATCCCACTTTATTAAACGAGTCAAGCCGGTCATTGGTGGATTTCGCGGCGGCTCGTTGTTGCGTGTGGATGCGTAGCGCGGCCGCGTGAGGGACGTGCCGATTGCGGCTCCTCTGACGTAGAGGCGCGGACGCTCGGTCCTCGGCGGCACCGGGCGCTCCTGATGGATGCGGCTGTCACTCATTCCCCCCTAGGCCCTGGGCTGCGTAAGAGGGGCCCTCTCATGGCTGTAATGAAATGCATTGTCCTTATGGCATGGGGACGGGGGGGGTGGGCTGGGAGTGGGTGGGGGTGCTGCTGGAGACAGATGGCTCCCGCGTGTCTGACACGGGCGGAGGCGTTCAGCGGGGAGCGGCGGGAGAGCCTGCAGATGCAGCGCTGGGGGGTGGAGGGGTGGGGCGGGGATGCGTTCACTCGTGCCGTGCGTTCTACACGCCACTTTAATTTCACCTCCAGAGGCACAAATGACTGCCCCCCCCCTCCTCCCCCCTCCCTCCTCTCCATCCTCACGCTCCCCACCTCCAGCCCCTGGTGTGTGTTTGAAAGCTGGCGGATGAAAGGCACCGAGCGTTTGTCGCCGCAGATGGATCTCTCCCCCCGGCTCCGCCGCAGAGACGCAGGGACACGACACGGGCGCGGTGACAGAGACGGAGCGGATCTGAGGGGGGTCACGCCGGGCCTCCTGTCTGCCGCCGTGGGGCCGGCCCGCCTCGGCTCACCTCCACGCCGCACTCCATCAAACGCTGATGTAAACCAGCAGAGGCAATCAGCAGCCTCGTCTAGCATCTCCGGCCGCCGCGCTCATTAGGGGCCAGCAGACAGAGAGAGGGAAAAAATGATTACCTGAATAAATAATGAACCTGCCTCTCCTCTCCTCTCCTCACCTCACCCCTCTCTCTCCCCTCCTCTCTCTCTCCCTCTCTCTCTCTCTCCCCTCCTCTCTCTCTCCCTCTCTCCCTCTCTCTCTCCCTCCCTCTCTCCCTCCCTCTCTCTCTCTCTCTCTCTCTCTCTCCCTCCCCTCTCCCTCTCTCCCTCTCCCTCTCCCTCTCTCTCTCTCCTGCAGCCGCGTCCATCCTGAAGCGGGAGAAGCGCATGCGGACGCGGCGGGTGCACTTTGAGACGGTGACGGTGTACTACTTCAGCCGGAGGCAGGGCTTCACCAGCGTGCCCAGCCAGGGGGGCAGCACCCTGGGCATGGCCAGCAGGCACAGCTGCGTGCGCCAGTACACGCTGGGCGAGTACGCCCTGGAGCAGGAGCGCATCCACCGCGGCATGCTGCGCGACCACCTCAAGGAGGAGAAGCTCAACGCCATCAAGCTCCGGGTAAGAGAGAGACGGGGGGGACACCGGCGTGACTCAGGACCTAGACAAACACACACACACGTCATACCTCATCAAAGGTGTTGCCTTACACGCGTGTTTATGTTGATTTATTTAGCAGACGCGCTTTGTTTTATGCAAAGCTCCTGCCTTGCCAGACTTTCACACCGATGAAATTCACACAACACACACAAAGAAGAAGCAGCGCCACAGAATGACTTATTTAGGCTATACGTATTAGCATTCGATAGCAGGAGCAAGATGAAAGCCACTCATGCAGTATTTATGGACTTTCTGAAGGCTATCATATTTGGGGTGCAATTGTAGAGCGTGGCCTTATGTAACCAACAGCAAGACTCCGTCTCCATCCCTATCCCTCAACCTGAGGTAACAAAGCCATTTCCACAGCAGTTGTTTCAAGTGAGGATAAGTATACTACCATTAATATTGAGTTATCAGCACGCTTCTATTAGAAATCAGAGGAATGACTCATCAGCTGAGGTGGGCGCATGGAAATTCCATATGCGTTCATGTTTAACTTGGGGCTGCTGAGATGACTCTGCAGGGTTAATTATGGAGAGTAGGGCCCAGTTTCACATGAGGCTTAATGAGCTGAAGTGGCTGTGCAGCACACTGGTAGTACACGGTGCAAAGGGAGGATTTACTCTCAAGGTCCTTGCTGTGGTACTGTAGGCGTGGGGGCTGTTGCAGTAGATCTGCAGCCAAAGTGACATATTTAATATCATTGGACATCCTCTCTCAAGAACTTCTTGTCACACACACACACAGACACACACTCACACACACACACACACACTTCCCAGAGGCTTAAGTGCACTCGGCTGACTGGATGTGATCCTCTTAACTTACCCGTGTCTCTTTTTCTCCGGCAGCTGACAAAGAACGGCTCGGTGGAGTCGGAAGAGGCCAGCGCGCTGACGCTGGACGACATCTCGGACGACGACCTGGACCTGGACAACACGGAGGTGGACGAGTACTTCTTCCTGCAGCCGCTGACCACCAAGAAGCGGCGTGCGCTGCTGCGCGCCTCGGGCGTCAAGAAGATCGACGTGGAGGAGAAGCACGAGCTGCGCACCATCCGCGTCTCCCGCGAGGACTGCGGCTGCGACTGCAGGGTCTTCTGCGACCCCGAGACCTGCGCCTGCAGCATGGCAGGGATCAAGTGCCAGGTGGGGGTGCTCTCTCTCTCTCCCTCTCTCTCTCTCTCTCTCTCTCTCTCTCTCTCTCTCTCTCTCTCCCTTTTTCTCTCTCTCTCTCTCTCTCTCTCTCTCTCTCTCTCTCTCTCTCCCCCCCTTTCTCTCGCTCTCTCCTGCTTTCTCTCTATTGATCTATCTACCCCCCCCTCTCTCTGGTGTCTCTTTTACACAGGCAAACACAAAAACACCTACACACATGATTATTTAATTCATACAAATTTTCAGTCATGCATGTAAACACCTATTTGTGGATGGATATGAACAGGTGGTCACACACCTACAGTATTCATATCCGCTCGCCTCTATAATGTGCACATGCAGAACTTCTTATTATTGGTTTCCACTAGAAAATGTGTACTTAACAAACAACAACAGCTGTTTTGTGTTGAAACTGTGTTATGATATTTTGGCATTAAATGGATCATTTGGTCAGCTTTCACGTTATGCACAGGTCTTATTCTCTCCCAGGCCTGGTGTGTGTTAGCCTTTGTTCAGCCTAGTGAATCTTAGCCTGTCACTCCTGTCCAGTGGATGTGGTCGGCCACTGAAAGCTTGCTCTTTTGCTGTGCGCAGGTGGACCGCATGTCCTTCCCCTGCGGCTGCACCAAGGAGGGCTGCAGCAACTCCACGGGCCGCATCGAGTTCAACCCCATCCGCGTGCGCACCCACTTCCTGCACACCATCATGAAGCTGGAGCTGGAGAAGAGCCGCGAGCAGCAGCAGCAGCAACAACAACACCATCAACAACAACAACAACAACAACAGCCACAGCAGCAGACAGTCCAAGGGCAGGTCGCCTCTGGTAACGGTTACCACGGAGAGAGCAACGGACACTGCGGCCCGTTGGTGGCAACGCAGTCGCAGCACGGCCTGGAGTTCTCTCTGTCCGATTCTGTCCAGCAGACGGCCATCATGCACTTACAGGCGGCCGAGGAGATGGACGAAGGGATGGAGGACGAGGACGATGAGGAAGAGGAGGAGGATGACGAGGACGACGAAGATGATGATGAGGAGGAGAACGACGAGGATGAAGATGACGAGGAGTCGGAGGAGAACAGCAGCATATGCAGCGGCCTGTCCGACTCCAGCACACAGAGCCTAGCCGTCAGTGACTCTGAAGATGAGGAGGACGATGATGATGAAGAGGAGGAGGAGGAGGAAGAGGAGGAAGAAGAGGTGGAGGAAGAGAAGCAGGAGGACATCCAGAAAGGGCTGAATAGTACCAACACAACCAACACCACCAACACCACCAACAATAACACTACCACCACTAACCACAATGTTAACGCTAACAGCAACAGTAATGGGCTGAGTGGCACCAACAGCAATGCTAACTCCATCGCAACCGCACCTGAGACTCTCTCAGAAGCTCAGTGCTACACAAATGGCACAGAGGCGCAGGACAGAAACACCAACACCAACACCAACGGCAACACCAACGGCAACACCAACGGCAATGAGTATTTTCTGAGCCCCGCACCCAAGTACTATCAGATGGAGAACGCTGCTGCTGCTGCTGCTGCCACCATAGCTCCGGCCAATCAGGAGGCCTCCCAAGAGTCGTCCACATTCCAAGACAGGATTGCCAAGGGCAACGGGCCGCTGTTGCCGATGCCGTTCGCCGCGCCTCCCGAGCAGCAGTACTCCGACTACGCGCCGCAGACGGACGAGCCGTTCACCAACGGCCACCGCTTCACCACGCTCTCCAACGGGGGCTCCTCCGCCACCGCGGTCACCTGCGGCTCCTCGGAGCCGGATAAAGCCCCTCCGGCCAAGGCGGCCTTCGGCAACCAGGCAGGACAGCTCACGCAGATTGACTTTCAGAACTACCTGAACAATAACGGACACGACCACTACGCCACAAACGGCAACTGCTTCGGGCTGGAGCCGCTCGGCTCGGAGGCCGCGCACAGTCTGCCTGAGGTGCCGGTGCTGCCGGACGCCGCCAAGGCCCCTCCGTTGCTAGAGAGTCTCCAGGAAGTGACCCCCGTCTAGGAGACACGGTCTGTTTAAGAACTACTTTCATCAATTTATCGTTTCATTGGGATGTCAGAATTTATGAACATTCGTTTCACTTGTTCAACAAGTAACAAGCTAATAACTTGCACATTGATATTTTGGGTTTTATCACGTATGTGATATTACATGATGGGCAGTGGGTCTATAATATGAAATATATGACTTTCTTATGACCCAGGGAAAAGAAATAAAAGCTGAAAAATTAACGCAGTTGAGAAAAACTGTAAGCTTTAGGCCTGTGCAATGTATCTTGTAATTTCAGAAGTGAAAGTTCTAGTTTTCATCTGATATTGTGAGTAGAACTTTTCTATGTCTATGTGTGAATAGTGCAAAAAAAAAAAAAGATTGTCGCAGTTTAATATGGTCTGATGTATGTGTTTACTTATGATTGTTTTGATAAAGCATGTCATTTTTTTAAGCATTTTTGTTGGCAAATGATGTTTTTATATTAAAAAGAAAAACGCATTAATGTACCGTTTAAAGAATCATGCCGTTACATATGTAAATCATACTTTAAGTGCGTTTTTAAAAGCATGACACTACGCTCTGAAAATTTAACCTCTCCGCCTTGTGTTACTGATCATACCAAACACTAAAAAAACAAAACAAAAGAGTAAATTCATACGACATATTGCACTTTTGATGGGGATGGGGGGACAGATGCCATTACTGATCTCGAAAATCATATTTGTGCCATCTATTTGTGTTGTGGTGCTTGAGTCCATACGCTCAAGAGAAGTGCTTAGCTCGGGAACTGTGTAGTGGATTACTTGATGGTGTATACAGGGATTTCCTCTCCAATGCACTTTGAAATGCATTGAATTTAACCTGGTGTCAGTTCAACAATGGAACAGTATTGTAAAGCAGAGAAACTGTGAAGCAAATCTTACGTGAACTGCGGGAGGTTAAAAAGAATGAGGAGGCTGCAGGTGGATTTAGAATAGAACAAAGAGTAGAATAGGCTACAAATTATGAAAATTACCATTGAGTGAAACGATATTGAAAATGATTGACAATAAATATCATATCTGAGTTTATTCACAGTTTAACAACAGGTCCTGTGTCGACACATAAAGGGTTTTTTATTAACACTAATCGGAACGTGAAGTGCAATAGCATATGTGTTTGTGGAGGGGAAGCATATGGGCTCCAAGCAGAGGCGTTTGAGGTCACCGATGCAGCCCCCACAAAGCATCTGTGCAGTTTTATGAAGTGAAATGCTCCACTATGCATCTCGTTGAGTTCTCATCTCGTCCCATTTCATCTCCCCTCCTCAACAGCAGTGGCTCATTTACACAATAGCCTCTTGATAGGCTCTCAAGACTGGACAATCAAACGCTCTCGTCGGCCCTGCGCATCACCACAAAATAAACAGGGCCACTATCAATTAACAGTATCGTGACTGACAAACACCTACTGTAGCTATTCTTGTTTGGAAATAATGACATTTTTATCTTTAATATGATAATACGTTTACGTGACTCACAACATCATAGCGAGGTGATGTTCTGCATCGGAAAAGGGAATTATTGGGTGTTTCCCAATAGACAATTGCCTTGACTGTGCTTGATGGTGTTTTGGGCCCCCACTGTCGACTTCAAGGCAGCACTGCCTCCGGCGACTTCAAGCGCTGCCTGGCCTAACCCTGACCCTAACCCTAACCCTAGCGCCGTCCAGGCGGCGCTGCCTTGAAGTGGATGGCGGGGGCCCAAAAGACCAAATCTCCTTGACTGCGGTACAGTAGCACATAAAGAAACAGAATGCCTTGCTTTTCTTCTTCTGTTGCTCTGTCAACTCAGTTTGCTGTTGTTTGCCGCTTGACAAACTCCTGTGTGTTCTTCAAGCTTCCCATTGCCTCTGCTGCAGCGTTTGAGTGTATGATATTGTATAGCTATCAGGCGCACAGTGCCTGGGGGTTGCTTAGTGCCAAAGCCTTCTAGCACAGGCTACACTCATTGACATTGTATCCAAGTTAGTAACTCTGCTGTGTTAGTTGTTTTTTTGGTATTTATTATGAATGATCCAATTAAATATGTATTTATTGTGGTTTACTGAAACTGTATGTAATTGAATAAAACACATTTTTCTTAAATGTGCTGTAGTCATTGTGTTATGAAGACAAAAAAAAATAATGAGATGGCTTATCACAGTGTAGTGATATTAATACAGTTCATCATATTGTGTGTTTCTGTATGGTTGAAGTGCCCATTTTATAAGCCTATAGGCATAGGCATAAATCATCTACTTTAATCAACGATCAGTCTATAGTTGTAAAAAATGAACTGCATGGATTAGTTGAATACCTATACTTATTCATGGGAATACGATAGATCAACTAACAGTAGCCCTATTATGTTATGTATTGTGTTGTGCAACTGATTTGCCAGGAGCCATAACCTAAAATCAATTAATTTGGCATCAATCGCAGCAACGGGCAATAAAGATATTTACCAGAGCGCCCTCTGCTGTTTAAATATGAAAACTGCAAGTCAAAAAGAGCAGCACTGTCGGCTGGTTTTTAAGCACATAATTAGGCCACATACTGTACATTGTCTGCCAGAATAGCAGAAAATGGAAACAATAAAATGTCATGAAACACCTGTAACTAGGTAAATAAACAGCAAGGGGTCCGACCAAAGGCATCAGTTCGATCCATTTATCTTCTCAGATAGAACACTTGGAAGATGTGGACTAAAGTAAAAGGATTTCCAGTATTCACAATCAGATGGTGCCAATTTATTCAGCACAAAATAGGCCTGTTTATGTCTGCTTGACAAGGCGTAACAGCCAGTGTGTCTTCACGAGCAGATGTGGAGCAGTGGGAAGGCTACATGTCGCATTCAGCTCGTGTTCTGATTGCAGCACAACTGTCATTCAGCACAGGCCTAAGGTTACTGGGGGGTCAGTCGTGACTTGTTTGGTGTAATCACAGGACTTCACTCTCACTCTCTCAGAGCGCAATCCACCGGGTAAAACCGATTTCGCATGCACGTCAGATGGGCACGGCATGTCCTTTCAACGGGCCATCAGTGAAGGCAGACATTTGTGTAAAGGCATCAACGCCACTGGAATGCTTGAGTAGAACCCTGTTTGCGTGACTCAGGAAAATAAACCATAATATTAGATGTGCAAAACAAAACCTGACAGATAACAAGGGTCCTTTATCTCATAATGCTAGAATGTTCTAGCTAAAACTGAAAAGGTTGAATATTACTGTAAATCTGACATACAAAGGAGTGCAAAATAGACTTCAGAATAAGTCCAGAGAGATGAAACATTTTTTCCTTAAAAAATTTACTAAAATCTCAATCTGACAGACAAACAAAAACCTTTTCACATATCATCACCCACCCTCCAAAATAAAAAACAAAGGGAACAATGAGTGAATCAGCAAAATCTACACTGTAAACTGGACACTGCATGAGGGTCCAAATCATGTTAAACTCCATTTATCTTACAGAACCACCAAGGAAATGTTTTGACAATGGGTCCCATCTGCCACTGAAATATCTAAACAATGTCAAAATGAAATGTTCTTTTATCAACACTTAAAAGCAATCTTTGGTGCTTTGCACAAAATAGTGTAACAGTTTCAATTGAAGATTCCCTACCTTTCAAAGTTTGCAGTCTTAAAAACAAAACAAGGGGCATGTCACCTAAGTTGACTGACTGAAACATGTAGGACACATCTTCAAACATAAAGAAAGTGGAGAACCTCACTGAAATGATAAGGATTTTCATCAGTTTCATCTAAACTCCTAAGACTCTGTGAACTTCATCATAAACAATTTGCTTACAAATGTTCAAATGTACAAAATGGTAAAAAAAAAAAAAAGAGCACACAAAAGAAGAAAAATAAATCGGCTTCAGTCCAGCTCAGTTCTGTTCCAGCGTACACTGTGTGCGTCCTCCCTGAAGGCACTTTCTGTGTTCATATGGGTGTTTTTGTAGCTTCCACACTCCCAGCAGCAATTATGTAATATATATAAAAAATAAATTAAAAATCTGAATCTGCAGTTCAAATGTTCATCCTCAGTGACTTGTGCTGGCAGGCCTGGGCCAGAGACCTCCACAGGGTTCAGGTGAAGAGCCACTGCTGGTATCGGTCCGCAGAATTGCAGGGCACTAGAGATGGATGTTCGTACCGAGCGCTTAAACACAGGTTCCACCCAGGGTTGAAAAACATCTGATTCTGAACGGAGCATGAAAAAAGGAGGAAATTATATATTAGTCATAACACTCATGAATGCATTCCCCCATTACCAGTTTATGATCCAAAGTGTACATGTACGAAAGGGCACTGCTCACATTAAATAATACATTTTGTAAGACACTGTGAGCCAGAGTTCAGCAGCTGACAACATGAATAAAATAAAACATCAGGAAGATCAGGTAATGTAAGACTGTTTTAAAAAGCACAAGTCATCTGGGAGGGCACTGAATGTAGGCAACTGTGTTTGTTAACATTTGTTGCAGGCAAGGCTGGTGTGACTCAATCTGGAGACAGACTGAGGCAATACCACACAACTGTCCACAAAGAGCTGCCTAGTGATTCTGAGAAATGGCGGTGTAACATTACAACTAATACAGGCGCTGACAGAAAGGTGAACCGGGGGGGAAATCATTTGTGTGTGTGTGTGTGTGTGTGTGTGTGTGTGTGTGTGTGTGTGTGTGTGTGTGTGTGTGTGCGTGTGCGTGTATGTAAGTGTATGTATGTGAGAGTGTCTCCAGTCGTTTACCTCCTTGAATTCCCACTTCTGCTCTCCTCCCACAAATGTGCTGTGACCTTTGAACTGGCACTCCTCCAGCTTGACTGTGCGCTCCGTCCCATGTAAACACAGCTCCTTCTGAACGTTGTGCCGGACCTCGTGACGCGTCGAGTACTCAAAGTACTGAAAGAGGCAAACAAAAAGGTGTTTCATTAAAACACTCTCTCCGAACACAGTCACCCTCCACTCCTTAAATTAAATGCATGTAGCTCAATGTGTGTGTGTGTGTGTGTGTGTGTAGGTTATTGGCCTGGCAGACCTGGTTGCCCCCCATGCCGTGGCAAGGGTACATGATCAGCTGTTTGCCTCCCTCGTTGTTCTCTCCGGCATCCAGACAGGCGTCTTTGCCCACATTCTTCACCTAGAGGAAATGGCAGAGAGGGAATGGAGGGAGGGGGAGGAGAGGAGCAAAGAGGAGGAGGAGGAGGAGGAGGAGGAGGAGGGGGAGAGGAAAGTGGGGTGAAAGTCAGTGGAAATGGGCTCCAGTAATGCGCAAGCTGTTCAAACAGTGGCTCGCCTCGTGGCCTGGGTGGCAGGGAGTGCTCTCTCGCTCCGCTCTCCACACTCAGCGCAGCGCGCCAGACTCACAGGATCTCTGGAGATGCTCTGAGCTAAACCACAACGGGCAGATGGAGCTGGCTGTGGCTGGGTTAAGACACGGATAAAGAGAACAAAAAGAAAGAGAAACGGAACGAGAGAGAGAGAGAGAGAGAGAGAGAAAGAGAACAAAGAGATACAAAGAGAGAGACGAGATGGTGGACTCACTGCGCCAAACTGCAAGGGATTGAGATCTGGCATGAAGACCTCGGGGTAGACGTGCTTCAAATACCAGGAGAAGCTCTTGCACTGCAGTCTCTCCCGGAGGTCCACGCGGCGCGAGACATCGCCAAACGACTTCTGTGGAAACAATCACAGTCTGAGCGAGGACCTCCATTACAGGTCACACTGCCCCCCATCCTCCCCCCCCCCCCCCCTTACCTCCGACTCCCTCAGTCCTTCACCCTCTCCCTCTCTCCCTCTCTCCCTCTCTCCCTCTCTCCCTCTCTCCCTCTCTCCCTCTCTCCCTCTGTGGAGGGGCAGGGAAAGCTTCCATCACCACTCAGTTCCACCACATCCCACCCCCACCCCACCCCACCCTCTCTCCCTCTCCCTCTCCCTCACAGGCAGTCTAGTTTAATGTGGTCGGTGGTGGACGAGGCCAAGCAAAGCAACCCCTTTTCTCGGCTGCATTTCATTCAATAATGTCCTCCAGGCAGAAAAGACAAGCATATTTATACCGCGTGAATCACATGTGCCGGAGCAACTGCGGCAGCCTTTGTGGAAACGCAGAAACGTAGAGCCGAGGCTTTGCATCGCTGATCTTAATCAAGAGATGCAAATTAAATAAACAGCTTTGAGGTTACAGTACATACAGCTGGTGTGATATTTACGTAAGCATGTTTCCAAAGATGCAAATCTAGCTTCCAAAACAAATTAAGAGTCCAATGCAACTGTCAAATAAAAAGCAACATACAATAAGGCTGTGGTTTGATCCTAAGCTCACACTAATAAACTGTGGGGGAGCTGTGTGACACACAACTGGCCTGAGAACAGCAGCGGGGTGTTGGTGGTAGTAGGGTGGTGGGGGGGCAGTGGGAGTTTGAGTGACATTTGTGCACACAAACATTCCCTGGCCCTGCTCCAGTTGCATGTGCATTCCACAGTGTTCCTGGCCACTCAGCAGCACACGGAGAGAGCTGGGAGCGCTGGGAGCGCGCTCCCCTCCGGCCTCCCCAGTCAGCTGTCACTTAGGCTCATCTCCCAGCCCACTCAACGGGGCCCTTGTGCTCTCCTCTCTCACCGGCTCACAACCGGGCGCCAGCGCTTCCTGAACAACGACACCAGTTTATTTACCGAATGTTTCTGTCACATGTTTAAGGCCCGGAGCGTTTGTTGGCTCCCACGCGAGTCATCCTATAGGTCATGACGGTGTCCGCCTGAAAGGCGGAGGGAAAACATTGACAGACTGCCTCGCCTGAGGGATCAGGCATACATTAAAGAATCGCAGCATATCGCTCGGTGTTTGTGCTTCGCTTAGACTTTGTCTAGACAGGACAAAGTCTTCAGGAGCCAGCATGTGGCTGCACAAACCGAGAGCTAGCAGGCAACTCAGTATAGAAACACGAAATCATCCAAGTGTCCCACTGGCCCTGCATAAAATAGCTAAAGGATGGCCGTTTGATACATCATTTTATCATGTGTCTCATTTAGAAGACAAAGTAGCCCAGGCTTGGTTATGTAAATGTTTTGACTTGCAGCGAGCACTTAATCTTCTGTGGAAACAGCAGGGGGCTTCAGAGAAGCTTCCGGAAAACTATGAAAACATAATGAACGGCAATGAAAATGTAATGAAACACGTACCTCCTTGGCCATCTGGGCAGCCTGCTGGTTCCTCCGGTAGAAGATCTCCTTGTAGCTGTCCATCCAGACCTCGGCCAGACGCACCTGGTTGCGGGCGATGACCTGGGTGCCCTTGGGGAAGGTGTGGGGGCTCTTGGTGCGGAAGACGTGGCCCACGATGGAGCAGGGGATGATCTCCAGCTGGCCACCACACTGCCACACCTGCGCGGGAGTCATGGCAACAGCAGCAGACATGATCAAGCGAGGCTCGCTTTCCAAAGGGCACATCATCATGAACAGCACAGAGGCACAGTACATTAACAGGAGTGTGGACAACATTACTTAAAAGGCCTTTTAGCACACTTCCCCTTAATGAACAGCAGTGTCCTCATATTCAGGAAAAATATAATTACATCTCTTATTGATGGATTGGCAATCAGATTTGGCATCCTGATTAGTTGGTCTTAATCCCTGATTGTCTGAGAAAACACTAATAGTCCTACTCTACTCTCTTCCCATGGAGCAATGAGATGCATCATAAGTCAAAATATATCAGTAAAGAAGATGTACATGGCAATAAGGAAAAACAATGTCAGTGTCAACACTGCATCACGCCACAATGCTCATATGAATAGCTGTCACACTGCCCCCAAATGAAAAGGCATTCATATTACAAACATACCCTGAAGGACATCTCAATATTTTCACCTCCCCAGATTTCCATCTCCTCATCATAACTCCCAATATGGTAGAAGTAGTCCTTTGAGATGGAAAACAGCCCTCCGGCAAATGTTGGTGTTCTGCAAATTCAAATAGATGCCTATTATTAGATTATTTCAGGTTACCTTAAGTTCTAAATGAAAAACAACTACGGGCAGAAAATGAATCCTTCCTTCCAACTACACCCTTTTTTTCCCCAACTGCACTTTTAGTGTCTCAGCACGTTAGTGATCTGTGAGGAATGTTCACCTGATGGGATACGTCTCATCTTTTCGCCTCTGTTTCTCGTGATCAGGTAAGGTCTCCCAGCCAAAGGACAGCCCCCAGTCAAAGTTGCCTCGGTTGTGGTTCTGCCCATACGGCGAGGGCTTCACGAACTCGAACGTGTCCAGGTGGATGGTGGTGATGTCGGGGCTCACCACAGCCGTGTAGTTCTCCGCTATCCTGGCCAGCAAGGGCTCCAGCCAGCCATGGAAGCACTCGCCTGTTCCAATGATGCACAGCCATTATTACCCAGCACACATAAGCCCAATCTAGCCACACTGCCCTGTCTATCAGACAAAAGGGGAACACTGTGGATCTAGACTTAGATGCCTGCAGCTAATTAAATGAACCAAAAAGACCAAAGAACACAAAACAAGATATAAAAAAAAAGAATTGTAGTTTGTTTTCAGTAGCTTTGGGAGCAATATTTTCTCAACGGCTGGGATCGATATCTACTCTCAATAACAAATTAGACCAATAGCTCTGAGGCTTTGCCTGCTGCTTACAGTAGATGGTTTGTACCAGATACAGTAGGCGAGCTATGGCACCCATCCATTCAAGGATAGGTGTGTCTTTAACATAACAAGCCACAGATGGTGTGACCACGACAGAGGTTCCACTTACAGTGGGCGTCTAGGAAGGTGAGAACGTCCCCGGTGGCCACCGACGCACCCAGCAGTCGGGCGGTGATCAGGCCCTTCCTCTCGTGCTGACGCACCACGTGCACGATGTGCAGCCTCTTCAGATACTCATCCAGGTCCTCCCTCAGCCTCTCTGCACAGACACAACGGCGGCATCGGTCATGAGCACAGACTGTGGGGGCTGTAAACTGGCCTCTCAACAGTCACAGTCTCTGTGGAATGCTCCATTCAAAGTCATCACTTCTGTGGGAACACTGTCATTGTTCACTGACATTTTTCTCCACTAGGATGTCTAGTTTACTCATGCCTTCATAAATTACATCACTAACATGCCAGTATTGAGCAAGACACAAACCTCCCATTACAAATGTGTTAGTCAGCTGAAATCTTTGGCCAACTGAATTGCGGTAGTCCTTTGTGGAATGAGCTCTGTGTTACTGTAGGTCTGGCTGCATTCTTTGGAAGCTGACAGGGAGAAAGAGAGAAAGGGGGTGGGGGGGGTGGAGGAAAGTAAACGACGGAGAGGGAAAGAAGAGAAAGAAGGAAAGAGAGCGATAGAAAGGAGAGAAAGGGAGAGACACACAGATTGCCTGGCTTCCTTCCCTGACATGGCCTGCTGCCAACTCTGTCTGACCGGTCCCTCCTGCAGGAGAGTCATACAATAGTTTTATTGCTGTGCGCTAATAGCAGCGTTGTTCCCTCCAAATGAGTGTGGGCCAGGCCCATACTGCAGGCTCTGTACACACATCTAGTCTCCCAGCCTGGGAGCGCTACACTCCGACTCAGAATGCCCTCACACACAGACTCATTATTGTCTCTTCCCTTAACAAACACACAGCATCTACTTCTTCATTCTTCATATCTTTCTCCTTTGTGTCTCTGTCACACACACACACACACACACACACACACACGGTAAATGGTCACAGCCTTGCGAAGAAGCCTCAGTAAATCCATTCTCCAAAAAGAGACGCTTCCTGCTCTAACCCCAACCACTGCGACCGCTCTTTCACACGCAGCCAGGGCCGCAGACACATGTGTGTGTGCTCCACGGCACAGCCACGAGCGAGCGAGCGAGCGAGCATGCCGCCCTGCGGGTCTGGCTGTAAGCGGAGCTCCCCAAAGGCAGGGTGGTCCGTCTCCCGCAGGCCCACTTCCCGACCGCCCGCCCGCCTGCCTGCCTGCCTGACCGCCTGCACCTCTGCCCCTCCCTCCACCTCCTCCTCCACCCCTCGCTGCTCGCTCACCGTCCTCGCTGGCGTCGTCCACCAGGATGATCTCCTTGAGGAAGATGGCGGGCGAGGAGTGGAGCACGCTGTAGACGGTCCGCAGCAGCGTGCTCCAGGCCTCGTTGTGGAACACGATGATCACGCTGGTGGTCATCAGCGGGGGGCAGCGCTTGAACTTCTGCTCGATGCACCTGGGGAGGGCAGGAGGAGGAGGAGGTATACATGGCACAGGGTTGCCTTCTCATTCACAGCAGACTGAAATGTCCTGGCGCTGAAGCTCTGAAGCTCTGCTTTTCATTGCCGTGCACCTACTGTGACATCCTTTTTACAATTCAATTCTCAAATAAAATGCCACCAAATGTGGTGTAAATTACTCCCCATTAAAAAATCACAGGAACGGGAACAGACTTGTTTAATTAGCCAAGCTAAACACAGTCTTTCTCTAAGTTCAGCCACATTAACTGGTCTGGCATGCCGAAACAATGTTTCAGGAGAGCCCGCCTGTGGTTTCAGTGAAATTTCTTATGTAACTGCAGACAAATATAAGAGGCATGTCTGGGCTGTACATTTATTTCTGTTAGAGGCAGACATATGGAGCATTTGTACTGTTCTTTGATCTATGCTCTTTTGATGTGCCATAGCTCTGCACTCTAAAAGGTGACCACAAAGATCCTCATAGGAAATTATGAATGATTGATATTACCCATTATAACACATCAGCATACTCTAAGCCACTAGATGGTGCTATATCTTTAGTTAAAGCCTCATTCTGACATTTCTATAGGGTCGATCTTGCACTAGGCCAATAAAAGGTCAGAGTATGGCTATATAAAGTGAAGAAAACAGAGTATAACACATTCTCATCAATGTAAACACAGGAATATGACTTAAATGTCCCTTTTACCACTCCACATATTTACTAATTCTGTATCCTGATATAAGTTTAGTTTACAATCTGTTATTCTCAACAACCACAATTCATCTAACAACCAAAGATGAATCACCTTTGTGAGTGACTGAATATAATATTCAACTACACTTTGAATATTAATATGACTTTCAACTTTTCCTTACCTACAAATAGCTGAAAGGGTAAGAGTGTGGGTGTCTGTGTGTCTGTGTATTAATGAGTGGGGGAAAAAAAACTTACTCTGGAGGTCTGGTGTCTGGTCCAAGGTCTCGACTGAGGGAGATGCGATCACTGGCGTACAGGTTGAAGCAGTGCTTGGCTTCACCCTTCTCTTTCTCCTTCATTTCGACCGGGCCCAGGTTCTCCGTGTGGAAGGGCTTCCCCGATGCCCCGGGTGCACTGGGGTCTTGGGGCGGGCGCTCGAGGGCCGGCCTGAGCTCAGCTGCGGTGTAGTGCCCAGGCAAACATGACTGCTCACCGGGTACCTCGGGCTGATGGACGGGAGCTTTGATCTGCATCTTTGGCATGGAGTCCCTGAAGTTATTGACCGCCCCGATGACCATTCCCAGCACAGCGTCCCGCTTGACCACAATCTCCTTCAGCCACGGCTCCTCCTGAGGACCCTGGCTGACCACCTCCCGTTGGATCAGGAGCAGAAATGTGACAAAGACCAGGGCAACAATGGCGAGCTTCCATGGGTGTACACGTCGCCTCAGGAGTCTACGAAAACCACTCATTCTCAACTTGGCAAAGTCCAGGAAAATACGATTAAGGTCCTCTTAGAATGCAGAAGACACACTTTTGCCAGAGTCAAAGCTGGTTAGAAACATCACTGGTGGGTAGACCTTTAAAAATAGAGGAATAAAGCAAGGACTGTGACAGTGTGCCAAAAAAATTCAATGAAGTTACATTCTTTGTTTTTAAGGGATTACTATAAAAATCCAATTCCTGAACATTTCTAAGGTAACAGTTTATGCAAACTATTAAGTCATTCAACCGGTCTTCAATATCCTTCTAATCCAAGAGTAACATTTATACTGATATTTAAGCCTACTTAAGAATGACAGAAAGAATTCTTCCTGTGAGTCATTATCCACATTAACAACCAGCAGATTATTTTTAGTTTATTGAAAGGAAATGACCACCACTGACTTTCAGGCTGGTTTTGAAAGACTGAAAGTCAGTGGTTGAAAGTTGAAATTAGATCCTGGAAAAAATCTGAACGACATGACATACAATCGAAGACCTACCGAAAAGTCAAATACTGAACTTTCCACTAAAAACAATAACAGGCTAGGTAACCTACTCATGTCATTACACCCTGTGCTGTGACGTGCTGGTCCTTTTTTGAAGAGGCAAAGCACATACCCGGTTTAGTGTTGATGTAACTAAGCGTGCCAATGCACAGGTAGCTTTTAAAAAACATACACTAAAATCAGACAAATTCTACCAAATTACTTTGCTGAAACCTTACCAAATATGTCACTGAAAAAGATGATGGAAAGTAGCTTCTATTGTCACCAAATTCGACGAAAACCAGTCGAGGTCCATCTCGCTTTGGAACCCATCAGCTGTGATAAACGTAGCCTAATTCCTCAACAGTATTCCGCTCAGATTTGGAAATCTTTGCATAGCACTTCCGTCTCGGTGGATCCAGGTGTGTTTCTCTCAGGTAGAGGGTGGAGACCACTTGACACGCGTGCGTAGACTGCTGCCTACCCCTTGGGCTCATTTACAGAAGGTAATAACAGGGTTCAGGTGGTGACTGTTCTTGTAAAAATTCCTTAAGGTTTTAATGCCTAAGAAAATCATATGTGATTCTGGACTGTGGCCACCTCGGATAGGTTATTTTAATAGCCTACAAACAATTTGACTGTTCCTATCTTTACACACAGCAAACACTCAAAACGGGAATATACTGTAGCAAGGAGATCATTTTGTCAAGACCGGAGTGTTTCCTCAGGGCATTTTCGCTGTGGTAGAAAAAATAGCTCTACTTATAACCCTCACAAACTTCATCGTATCAAAGGTAGAGTAAATAATAAAGATTGACTTGCATACTTATGTTAGCCCTGGACAATAGCCAACTCACCAAGACATCCGACCTAAGTAGCCTATCGGTCAATTCTTATACTAACAGGATTTACTCAACCATGCGTTCAATGAAACTGTTGCTGGGATACAAATAGTTGGAGGCACGTATGGCTCTCAGACAAACCGCGTCAAATTGGGGTAGACTATCTCAAAATATCGACCAAAGGGATAAGCAGGCTATTAAAGAAATTGCATTGCTTTGGCAAAAAGAACTCAAGATTTTTTTTTTTATCGCATAGCAGTTCACGGAAAGCAAAAGAAGATTTGTCACAAAACTGACTTAACCACTGCCATAAATGTGAGTAGCAAAACGTGAATGAAAGGAACTAAAAGCAACATCACCAAGTGGAATGTCAAATTTATGGTGATAGCGGGACAGTTCATACAGTAGGCTAGACATTAGCGACAATTTACTGAGACACAAGCTCCACAAAGTCATCTTCTTACCGAACACGTTGGGCTGGTGTAGCCTATATGCCGAATCCATGTTCGCGTTTAAGTGTCATCAACATGCAGTTGTTCTCAAACTTCTCCGCGCTCCTTCTTGTGAAGCCCATGTGATCGTGGTCCGTGAGGAAAGTTATCAAATACCTCAAACCAATAAAGATAAGTAAAATACGAAGTGCCGTGCCTTCTCACTCTATCTACTGGTACCTCTACCGCACAGACGCCCAGTGGTGCTGGGGGTAAGAGAGCGCAGTGATAGGACTTCGCTGAAATCAGGAATATGTCAGTTCCCATGCATTGCATAGAACTGGTAGCGGTCAAATAGATTTTTCAATACGACCACTAAATACATTAGTGTAACATAACAAGGCATCAAATAATATCTTTAACATATAGTGGAATGCTAAACATTAGTTTCACAGAGCAGGTTAAATATTGTTGTTGTTGTAAGAATTGGTATAGGCTACAGAGTGTGGAATAATATGCAAGTCCTTGGTAAGCTCATCAAGAATGACAATAGGAGCGCTCATCCGAATCTTCACAAGTCTTCACTTCCTTGTGAAGGGGGGTTGTCCAGGAGTCACAGTTCAAGAGCCTCCTTTAATTAAAATGGGAGTCATCCTCTTTTCTGTAGAAACTCCTACCTAAATATATCTCAACTTTATCTTGATTGCATACAACAAAGCCAAAGCTGCAATTTAAGCGTTTTTCCCCCTCTTGTATCCTGCTCAGCGCAGACCTTGCTTGCGCACTGTTTCAAAGGGCATAGGAGATTGACAAAGTGCGAAAAATTCACATTTTAATCGAATGTGAATACTGAAAGAGTATTAGCTTCTGCAATAGGGATGTTGACACTGGTTTCTTTAGATTATAAAGTAATGCAGATAGATGTATTGCGGTAGATGTATAGCCTCACTAGCTTTTTAACCATACAAAATAGGTGATGAACATTGTTAAAAGAAATAAGTGTCACAGTATCCAAGCAAAATGCACATTTGTAGTTTGAAACTTTTAATGATAAAATGCACTGCATCCTTCAGACTGAAGTAAATCATGACTGCAACATTAATTGCACAATCAGTAATACAAACTGGTGTTAAGTCTTCGGCAGGTTCAAACTTTTATACAGTCAATGGGTACAAATAGAAAGAAATCTAATACACATATAAACTCTCTCTCTCACACACACACACACACACACACACACACACACACACACACACACACACACACACAAATTCATAACACTATGATCTTAGAGAAGCTCGGGCCTTGTCCAAAATGTCTTTCCTTATCTTTGGATAATTGGGATGGGCATCCAAGACCTATTAAACATAAACATGATCCTTCTTAGTGAAACATACAGTACCTAAACATATTTATGTTTGATAAAACAATACAATTTTGGACCTATAATTAACACATATTACACAAAAAAAACACTTATGAATCAAAGCGTACCTTATGACACACATCGATTGCATCCACATATCTCTTGGCTTTGAGATAGTTGAAAGCAAGTTTGTAGCCTGAAAGATAAATGAAGGCACACTGAATTACTGCTTAACACAACAACAAATGTAATGTAGATTAACGACATGTGCATAATGTTTTCCAACGTTAGCTATTCAATAAACATGAACTTACTAAATGGCTATACAACTGTATGGCACAAATGACATAGTCATCTACAGTACATCATAGCATTCATTGCTCTTCCACATTACATACCAATTGTTGGGTTGGTCTGATTGCCATATTTCCAGGCCATCTCATAATTCAAGGCCGCATCTCTGAAGGCTTTCTCTTTCTCCATGATGTACCCCATGTACTCATATGCTTTGCAACAGGACTAGAGTGAGAAGATAAACAGCAAACTGTATACAGTCGTCATGTCCAAATTAGAGAGCAAAAGGCTACCAGAATTAACATCAGAATAAACGTTTATTTTAGTCAGCAGAACATGTCTTTTCAAATGACCAAAATACTGTTTAGGCATTCAACTGATAAGGCATTCTACTGAATAAATCCTGGCGTGAAAAAATATACTGATGTTATTGATAGACTGGTGTCATGCTTTGTTTGAACTCTGACCTTATTGTGACGCAAGCATCTTTTCAGCAGCTCGCCGGCCATATCATATTTGCCCGACTGAATATAAATATCAGCCAACAACAGCCAACTCTTCTCAAACTCCTCAGCATCGACGATGTTCCAGTTCATCTTGGCAATGCGTTTTAGCTGGTTACGAGCTCGCGGCGTCTGCTTCAGGATCATGTAGGCCGTGGCCATGGCTAACAATGCAGGGACATGATCTTTCTGGAGAGCAGATAACCAACATACAACATACATGAGAAACCTTGATAAGATTAAAAAAAAAAATACAACAGCTATTCATAAGGGACCTTCAAATAATCTATTTCAGAGTGAAAGTGAATGGTTGGGGTGATTAGAAACTGTTCCAACTCAGACCACACTCTTTCCCTTGCCAATGCTTGTTAAATGTGTCTACGCTAAGGGCACTGTCACATAAAAGCACTCCACATCAGAAGGTCATCTCATGTTCCATATCTCCACAGTGCGTCACAGCAATCTCAAATGCGTGCCGACACATCAATAAGGAAATTCTCAATCTCTCTGTATCACACACACACACACACACACACACACACACAAATCTCTCTGTCTCTCTCTCACACACACACACTGTCACACACTGTCACACACACACACACACACACACACACACACACACACACACACACACACACACACACACACATACACACACAGTATGACAATAGGATGTGAGGCTCTTTTTTCCCCCTCCTCAAGTTCATTTAAGGTGCAGGGCTATTTAAGCATTGATCTTTCGCAAACACCGCATGCAGCCAAAGTCAACCCAAAATCTGTGATAAAGAGCAGCACCTTGGGCAGATCCCATTTACACCCCCCCCGCCCCCCCCCCCCCCAACCCCCCGCCACCTATTGCTGCTGCTGTTGCTTGCTCACCTCGCTGTTTGCGACCTCGGTGAACACGCCCAGGGCCCGCTCCACGTTGGCCGTCTGCTTGGTGGCCAGGAAGCAGTAGTGCTCCAGGATGCGCAGCTGGACGCGGCCCTCGCCCGTCTGCGGCCGCAGCTCCTTCAGCAGCTTCTCGGCCGTCCGCACCGCCAGCTGCTCCGACTCCTGCTTCTCCGTGGAGTTCCTGAGAGAAAAGGGCAAGAAAGAACGACGGGTGAGAAGAAAAGAAGAAGAGTGAGAAGAAAGAGAAAGAGGGGAAAAAAACACACATTCCCTTCAAAGACCTGACATTTCCCATGCCCCTACGCTGTAGTTTTAGGCTCGGATGACAAAAAGCAAACATCAGGCAACAAAAACGGCAGGCAGGCAGCAGGGCCAGAGCTGAGAATTGCAAAGCCACAAGTGAGAAGGTAGCCTAAAACAGCTTGCGCTTTACAAAGAGTGCAAAGTGTGTTTGCATGGGAAAACCCACCCGATGTCACCATCAAGGTTCTCAAACACCTCTCCACCCACGGTTTCATTGTCCGGGTTCAGGCAGATCTCGATCATGTTGTACACAGCATTCTGTCCCCAGTCGTTGTCCTTTCGGGCCTTGTTGAAGTGCCTAAGCCCATCGTTGGGTTCACCTGTGTACCTAATGAATGGAAATTACAGAAGTGTCCTTAAAAACCTGTCGCTTTTTTTATTTGTATTTTGTTCCTAGTTCAAGGACTTTTAAGGAGATCTGTAGACACAAGACATATGCAGACAGAGCAAAGTTTTTAGCAAAGTTCTTACATCTTGTAATGTAGCACTAGAATTCTGGCCCCACCCCTGTTCAATACCATGTGAGGAACATCATATGCTTATAGTCAGATGACACTCTTTGAGTAACTTTGCTTACGGGCCTGTTTACGACCTCTAAAGGTCTTGTTAGAGTCTGCTGCTGAAATCCACAGAAAACGTACACATCAAACTCACCACAGGTAAAGTCCTTTACAGTAGTTAAACCCGGAGTCGAACTTGGCCCTTGGGGAATGCTTCTCAGCCATGTCCAGAAAGCGGGAGACCTCGTCCAGCTTCCCAGCTCGCCTCAGCAGGTCGATCAGACGTGACAGTGTCGGGTAGTTGTCTTGCAGAGAGCACATGCAAAAGAAATTACGGGCCAACCACCAATATTTACAGAGCGTGTTTGAGTTTCTGTCTCCTGTTACAGCATTTCCATGATTTTAAAGGGGGAAATTCAACATGCTCATAAAAAAGGGAAGGGGAACATGACCTATATCATACCAGGCTTGCGCTCGAGAAGCTGCTGAAAGTGGAAAATGGCCTGGTCGTAGTCCTGCTTCCTGAACATCAGGTCCGCCATCATCTACATACAGGAAACCACATCTCCAGTTCATCTCATGGGACGATAAATATACAGCCCTTCCATGTGGAACGTAGGTGTATGCCTATGCCACATGATTACACAAAATGAATGCGGTGATAGAGAACTGACCAGAGTGGCCGACTCGTTGACCTGGTCACTCTTCAGTAACAGACTGCACTGCTGCTGACAGGCCTCCACATCATCCAGTGTCAGGTACAGACGCGCCAGATCCAGCATCACCTGTCAGCCAGAGGGTCAGTTTTCAGGGAATATGACACACTACATGTTTTCATACATCACGTAACCTAGACCTGAGATGGAGAGTTTTGCCCAGACGTACTGTAAGTACAGGGGGAAAAGACAGTGATGTTTTCTGAAGATAAACGGATTTCAAATGGTGTAGTAGTAAGTGTGGACAAACACAGACCACTGTGAGCGGAGAGCAGACAGTGTGTGGGTGAGAGAGAGCGAGAGAGAGAGAGAGAGAGAGAGAGAGAGAGACTGTTGTGTGATCCAGCTGCAGAAAGACACACTGAGAGCTCCTCAGTCGGGCCCACTGACCTTGCTATCGCTCTCACAATAAACAAGGGCTTCTTTGTAGAACTTGACGGCTCGCTCGTAGCCCCTCTGGCTGGAGTAGTGCTTGCCGATCTCGGCGCAGATCTCGGCGGCGAGCTGCTTCTGCTGGGGCACGGCATCCGGCTGCTCCAGCTGCATGCGCTTCAGCACTTTGGCCTGGACGTCTCGCGCCTGGACAAGGACGGAGGCAACGGCAAAAAAAAAGTTCAACTCAACCACAGGGATGTCCGGCATGAGCCGGAGTTCGACCTTCGGCAAACGCCAAGGATAAGTGTGACTCGAGTGGACTCAAGTGAGGCAGGATAGTAACTGGACTGAGAGGGCTTCTTTGTGCGGGGGGAGAGTCAAATTGACTGACAGGGCTCGGATTCCAAAACCAAACCTGAAGTGAGAATACCCACCCTCTGGAGGGACAGCATGGCTTCGTTATTTTTGGCCATCTTGGTCTGGACCTTGGCCAGCAACACCAGATACCGACAATCCTCGGAGAGGGCTGACAGCTCATTTGCTGCATTAGAGACCAAATAAAACACAGAAATCGACTTACTTCAATGCTGCGGAAATCTATATATATTCTTTAGGAGAATCTAATTAGCGAAAGACAGGAAACAACAATTTTAATGAGGTATGAGTTGGAATGCAAAAGCGGGGCCAGTGATGCTGGTAATTAGTGAGTTTAACCTGCTAAAACACTTGTGTTACCAATTTATATACAAAAACAGCACAATTTATCTTCCAAAATTCCATTGAAATGAGACAGTCTCATATCTGAGCTGAAATTCACTCTAAAGAGCACGGCCGTTAACTCTTGGAATCCCACGAATACATCATAACTTTCTAACGCAATCCAAAAGCGAAACATATTATTACAAACACATGTCACAAGACGGTGGTGTCCACGAAGAGCCAACCCACCAGGGTCGTGGGTGAGGGCCTCGTGCAGGACTTTCTCGCAGCCCTCGTACTGCCGCAGCTTCAGCAGGAGCTCCGCCAGATCGTAGCGCAGGAAGTTCTGCTGGCCGCTCCGCAGGGCCGCCTCGTAATAGTTTATGGCCTATAAATCACCAGATAAGCACGTTTTAATTACGTGTCCACACGTTCAATGGCTCGGGCTGGTCAGATGGAGTGTTTCACCGAGCGTGAGTTGAGTTTGGACTACAGTGCAAACCTTTGCGTAATTGTGGGTCTTGACGAGGGCTTTGCCGATCTTGCTGGCCAGGGCCCCGTCTTTAGGGTTCTTTTTCAGGGCCAGCTCGTACACCTCGATGGCCTTCTCTGGCTGCAAGGACAAATTTGGAGTCACATATTTCACAGACTGCGTGAGTCCTCTGAAGCACTATGGAAGCGGAACACATACTGTTTACATTATGCTGCAAATATTTACTCAACAAACTACGTAAACTCCTGGCAGCATGCAATACACAGGTGCCATTTTTGAGTCAGTTCTTGTGTCCACTATTGCATCAGAAATATCAAGATCATAGATGTGATTACCATATCAATCAAAATATCACACCCAAAACTTTGCATTACCTCTTGGATGTCCATATAGGCATCCCCCAGTAAAAGATATGTGTGGGGGCTCGGCGCCTTCTCCACCAATTCTCTGTTTTGAAGAAGATTTAAACGATTAAAAAACACCCACATCGAAACCCTTTAATTGTTATTCCACGTGCATTTTCATGAGCGTGCCGTGCAACATTGCTCAAGTTGACTCTTTTGTCTTGTGGCCTGGTGCGTGGTGCGACTGTACTCGCCCTGCTTGTCAACACAAGCACAAAAGGCAAAGCAAAGGAGGAAACCTGCAGGCTAAGCGATGACAACTAAATAAGCCCACTTCAGGAGGCGCAGAGGCCGCCCGGACAAGTCGCAAATTCCATCGGGCTCTTGTGAAACGGCATGGTGTGGCGGAAGTCCTGCAACAGCGCGGAAACGAACACAAGTGGGCCCAGATGGGCAGAGCTTAATTGGAGGTTGTGTTTCTGCAACACTCCACACACCTCAGTGAGGGGGCCGAGTTAAAAGGCTCACACATTCCAGATATAGTCCGAAAAGAAAAAGAAAAGAGTCCGTAAATATAGGGCTAATTTTGTCACATTATATACTCAAACGTCTTCAAACGTTAAATACAGCGGCTGATGCTACTGTAGACACTAAAGTAATTATGGGACTGTGAATCATGACTCATGATTATGCAGTGCTGAGTTTGTGCTTATTTTTAAGACGCCAAGAGTCGTTTCCTTCCTCTCACCTGTAGCAGCTGACGTAAAGGCGTTTCTCCTTCCTGTGGTTCAGGTAGATGTCGGCCATTTTCTCCTTGGCCTGGATATAGTAGGGCTGCTCGGGCGTGATGTTGCGGAGCATGCTCAGTGCCAGCTCCGTGTCCCCACGCAGCAGGGCCAGGTCGGCGTTGGCGATGGTGACCCTCAGCTCCTCCGGGGTTCCGGTGAACTCGTTGATGGCGTCCTGCATCACTTTGGCCGCTTCATGCTGCGCAGGGACGTTCAGACAAAAATAAACTTCCCATCCAACAGACCACACCACCAATGACCTCCAAGTACTTACAGACTAGAATAACTTCATATTAGCAATTACAGGAAAAATGAAAACACCTACCAACTGAGTTAATGCACATGTTAATTACTAAGTCAAACTTTGTGGCTAAATTGCATAGAGAAACTGCAGTTCATCTGTCTCATAATGTCAGCAATGCATGTGTAGGCCTGAGTTCATAACCCTCATGCCCTTGACCTTTATCTAACCCTGGCTGCTGTTGGCTGACCTGTTCCCCGTTCACCCAGAGGGCCTCGGCCAGCTCCAGGAAGATGGAGACGCAGTCGGCTGGGCCCAGGTCCGTCCTCTTGCCCTTCGCCTTGTGGGAGCCCACCCGACGCACGCCAGGCAGACCCATGGCCATCTGCAGCGTCTTGATGGCCTCCTGCTGCTCTCCCAGCCTCCTCTGCGCCTGGGCCTTGATCAGGTGGTACATCGGGTGTTCACGGATCTAGGAAGGGTGCACAGGTTTATAAGTAAGGTTTAGTGTGACAGAATTAGAATGGCTAGATGCAAGTTAGCTGTCTGGGTGTTGTTATTTAACACTGTATGATTAAAAACAGAGACAGACGGAGAAAGACTAGCTTATGTGTATGGCACAACTATGAAGTGCTGGTTAATTAAAGATTTTAAAGGCATGTTTTAAAATAGACTAATAAAGTGTGTCGTAAGGTCAGTCAAAGAGACCCACAGCTTAGCTTAGTTCACCCTGACAGGCAGCCTGAGAAGATGTTTGAAAAAAAAAAAAAGATCATGCAAGTGAAATGAGTCTCCTCACCTCAAAGTTATGGCTGAGGCAGAGCTCCAGGGACTGGGAGGAGAGCTTGAAGTTGCCCTGCAAGAGGTGGATCTGTGCCATGAGGAGGTGGGCCTCCGCGTGGGAAGGGTTGATCTCCAGACAGTGCTGCAGACTGCTCTGAGCAGCCTCGACGTCACCTGCACAACACCACCATCACTCCACTGAACTACCACAGACAGGCATCTGGGAAAACTCAACACTAGGGCAATGACACCTACATACCAACTGTGGTATAAAAGCAAAGTATGGCTATAGATGCTGAAGTCAGGTGCAAGTAAAGGTCCAATGTATCCCATCACATTAGGATTCAAGCTCTCGAAATGACTTTCCTCCAAACGACTTTTGAAGATACACTGTTAAATACTGTATAGCAACCATACAAGCCACCAACAACTTACTTAGACTTAGAAAATGCTATTCACCTGACAGAAACCTGACTTTGGCCATGAGATAGATGGCCTGGAGGAGGCCAGGGACGATCTTCACCACCGTGTCCAAGACTGAAGCGCAGTGCTGCAGCTGGGGAGCGGGGGGCTGGCCCTGAGCTGGAGGCTGAGGGACAGCAGCACCAGATGGGACAGAGGGGGAATCCATCAACATGGCTGACACAACAGCGATCATTACATACAAAGATGCACAGTGTAAATGTTTCAATTCACGAAAAATATAAAAACATGCTTTGACCATAGACTGTATAAAATGCGTCTGCTTATAGACCAGTAGCTGTGACTGAGGGGGGCGGGGTGGGAGTTGCTGACCTTGGCCGGACACAGTGCCAGGTACTCGGCGGCGATCTCCAGGAGCAGGTCCGGGTTGAGGCGCTGGAAGTACTCGACTCCGAGCGGCAGGCCCTGCAGCGTGGAGAAGTGGGTGTCCACCGCGTCGTTCAGCAGGTTGGTCACCTCGTCCTGCGGCCTCCGCCGCCTCAGAGCCAGCACCGCCCGCAGATACAACAGCTCCTGAGACAAGGGGAGGGGGGGGAGAGCGCATGGAAAAAATGAATGAATGAATAAAGCAAATGAATGAATGAATATGGGAACTAATGAATGACTCATGCTTATTATGTCAAGTATAGTCCTAAGTAAGAAAGAATACATTGCTTTGTTCTATCCAGAAATCAATATTTTTTTTTTCTAGCATATTTTCCATAACCTCAATTCCATTCGTCATTCACTCAATCCTGCCTGATGCCTAATAGCCACACACTTTAATGGAGGGACCCAATGCACAGCTCTATGGAATTGTGCAAGCGAGTGGGTGGATATGACAAAAACATACTTCAAGAGAGGCAGACTGACCTAGAAAGAAATAATAAAAGATTGGCAAAGGGTTCAGCTTTCTGTGACTACCCTCTGCTGTCGTCATAGCGGAACACTCAGCTTACACAAACAATGCGTGTTACTCAGCATAGACCTCTTCATCTCATCCACAGGCTAGAGGCCGCATAGAGCCTCCACTCAGACTTGTTTAGCTAATAGACCAGAATAGATGTCTTATCTCCATTAAAATGAAAAAAAAAAAAAAAAAACGATTGAGACAATCAAGCAATTGCACCTGATCATTTCCCAAAAGAGAGATGACGAAAATCTCCTTTTTTCGAGAAAGCAGTTTAAACTCCCACATGCACACACACACCCATGACCCAAACAAAAATACAGATGTCATGCTCTGATGGATGGTGGGCGTGCTGACTAAGTAAGGAGGGACTCTGACTCTCTCTCTCTCTTTCTCTTTCTCTTTCTCTCTCTCTCTCTCTCTCTCTCTCCCTCCCTCCCTCTCTCCCTCCCTCCCTACTCACCCCTGATTTGCCGATGGACTGCTGGATCTCAGTGAGGAACTCCAGCTGCTGCTCGGCGTCGTCCAGATGGTTCTCCAGGAGCTGACACCTGATGATACCTACAGCGCAGGGGAACACAGAGAGGCTCAGGAGGGGAGAGGGTATGGGTTGGGTTCTCCCTCTTCCTGGAGGTCACTGCTGTGAGCTAGCAGAGTTCGTTTGTTGCTCTTCCTAGCTTAAGAATTGGGCTGACTCGCAAATCCATATGGCTGTTGTAAAGGCCTTAAACAGATTATTTTACTCTAAACCTCCATGGTGTGTAATACTCTTTTGGGGGCATGGTGTTACTTTTCTGTTTTTCATGAAATCAGCTTTGAGTTTGATCCTTGCCTCCCATACAAAAATGGTGCTATCAAACCTTCTCAAAGATTCAATGTCTTGTCATGTCAAAAAAAACAAAAGTCCTTTAAAAATCACATGGCTCCAAAAACCTCTAAAGATCAACATAGAATAGTTGTTACAACATGCTGCTGTCACATGGTTCGAAATACTTCTAAAGGACACTTGAACAGGGTTATAAAGTTAAAGGGTGTTAAAGAAAATCTTTGCCTGAGGGTTGTCAGGGCTCAGTTAAAGGGTTGTTGAGGGAAAACAGACCAACAGTATAGCCCTTTCTTTCAAGGTGTGGGCTGGTGAACGGTAATACCATGTCATGTGTTCTCTAAGATTACAGACCAACAGTTGGCCTTACCCATCAAAGCGGACACACTAGACTCGTCCAGCGTCATGGCTGTCTTGTACCACTTCATGGCCTCCTTCACACGACCCTGCAGGACCATCTGATAGCCCAACTCGGTGGCCAGGTCTGATTCGCCGGACGCACGGGAGAACGCTCGCTCCACCATGGAATGGGTCTGCTGGAGGATCGGCTCCGCTCTTCCACACTGGAGACAAAACAAGCAAATGTGTAGGGGGGGGGGGGGGGGGCACTTTACTTCCTAATAGAATAATCCTATGGGCTTTCTTCACCACAAGTCCAAACAAGTCCAAAAGGTTCTTCTTTTAGAAAGTTTACCAGTTACTATGAGTTACTCACCCAGGTTTATGACTAAACCACATACTTATATATATATATATATATATATATATATATACTGTATATATATATATATATATACCAATACCACGCATATCAAAGTCATCCAAACAAAAACAGCTGGGCTGAGTCCATACAGAATGCTGCAAGCCACAGCTTCAGACAGGGCTGGCGACTGGGCAGTGATTGGGGGCCGGCTATAAAATGTCAACACAGTTATGAGGGGGGTGTCAAGTGACCTAGGCTGTGGAATCCTACCAATCGAGTGAAGGCGAGAGACATCCTGCAGTAAAGCTCTGGGTTGTGAGGCTCCTGGATGTCCAGGTTGTTGACCAGGTTTGAGAGAAGGCTTACGGACTGTGGAGAGGAGAAAGGACATAGAGTGAAAATGTGACGGAGAATACAACTACAATTACAGATCTTTTTTGTCTTTCTTCAGGTTAGCCTTCCCACTCGATGCTAAGTGGTCCCTTGTTCATACTGGAAACTGTTAAGGTTTATGAACTGCTGAAAGAATTCTTGATTGAGCTCATTTGACTCAGATTAGGCCTACAGATGCACATAATCAACAGAGCAGTACAGTATTAAGAGTGATATCAGCATGAAAAAAACCCACATCTAATCATTGCTATGGGAATCTAATCCCATAGAGTGCCGAACTGATGACCAAAACATCTCTTCCAAGATCTGTGTAATGGAAACAAAGTAGTCCCAGAGAGTGTTTTCACACAACGCTTAATCAGCTTGCAGGAGTGTATGCGCCTGGGGCTGGTGGAGGTCATACCTCACTGATGTCCCCCTCTCGGCACAGCGAATGAAGTGCCAGCATTCTCAGGGCCTCAAGGTTGTTTTTGTCCCTTTGCAAAAGCCTGTAATTGGCAAAGACACAAGCAGGGAAGCCGTGGAGACCAAATGTTAAAAGGGTGTCAGTGAGATAGTCAAAATGAGTAACAAAAAACAAGGCAGTCTATATGGGTGTGTGAATGCTGGGAGCAGTAAAGCTAAAGAGTTCAACTGATTTGCAGAGGTGCTACAGATGAAGCGGATTATTCATCTGTCTATCCAAGCTGTCCAATCATGTTTTTGATCAGATAATCACAGATCTCTGAAAGCAATGGACTACTGTACTGTATGGATATCATTACACAGAGACTCCTACACCATGGAGATTAGAGGGGAGAGTAAACAACCCAGTGTTGCCAGATAGGAACACCCTTCCTACATCTATCCAGCCATCTTCTCATTCATTCGTTTGTTCATTCGTTCATTCATTCGTTCATTCATTCATTCATTCATTCATTCATTCATTCATTCATTCATTCATTCATTCATTCATTCATTCATTCATTCATTCATTCATTCATTCATCCATCCATCCATCCATCCATCCATCCATCCATCCATCCATCCATCCATTCATTCATTCATTCATTTCTTGCTCAGGTACTGAGAAAGAGCTTAGAGGCTGATCATACAGTGGATCCACCTGATCCGTCCTCTTTTTCCTCTCTCCAGCTAGCAGTGTACAACGCAGTGCATCTTGGGATACGCGTGACTCCGGTGCTGAGACTCAAAGGCTCTTTATGCCGGCCGGCCCTGGCCAGCGTCCAGCTCGGAGAGCTTTGAGGAACAATGGCTCAGTCAGTCCACCCAAGCTCTGTGGCTCTGCAGTTGATATTCATTTGCACTTGAATGATGCCTCACTTGCAAAGGTCTGACTGTGTGTTTGCCTTTGTGATCACTCCCAAACACACACAAATGCACTTTTTATCCTCCTGTTTAACACGGAGCAATACGCAAAGGTTGTCATCTAATGGGGATTTAAGATAAAAAAAAAAAGAGAGATAAAACTAGAAATGCTAAACGTGCACCCATCTGTCAGACTGTCTGAATCTTCAGCCATAACTGGTCTGAGTGGCGCTGAGAGATGAGAGGCAGCCGATGCCAGTGATGAGATCATTTGGAATGGATTGGTCACAAGTCGCGCTCAGAAGCGTTCCATCAGTATGGTAATCCCACTCTATGTGCACTGACAGATTGACTTGATGAGATGGGTGTGTACTGATTTGATGCCCTATCTGACTTCCATTTCCAGTGACTGCCATCACCCTACCAAGACAAGACAGGACAGTAGCAAACAAAAACATAAAATATTTGTAAAAACTTAACACAACTTGAAATCCTCCACAGTCACAGAACAGTGTGAGGAGTTAACTTTACTGCCAAGGACTCAAGGCCCATTCAGAAGAGACGGACAACACAGGCATGACACACAACATGCACTAAAAAGATCAAGATAAACAGATAAAGAGAAGACAGGAGAGGACAGAAAAGGAGCCTTTTTAAATGTACTGTAGTCCATAAGGTATACCATGGAGTACCATATGCTTTAAAGAGGCTAATTTTGATGCCATCTGAAATGTTCTTACCAACATGTTAGAACATAATATAATAATAATAATAATAATAATATAATTTAATTGACATTGTTTTTTTATTATTGCTCATAATTCCATAGTTATTGTTAATATAATTGATTGAATGACTTGTTTATTTACTATTCTCCTATTTAGTCATTGTTTATTTTCATTAGCTTTGCTTATATTGATACTGTTTACTGTTTGTGTTGCTATTCTCTTTAGTCGACACTAGTCTGATCAACTGCTAAATTTAATTATTGTATTGTTTTTGTTTGTATGTCGCCTTGGACAAAGGCGTCTGCTAAGCAACCATAACCATAACCATAACCACAACCATAACCATACTATGTGACACTTCCAGTAAATATTATCATCGTCATCAGATAACTGATCTGGAATGCAGTGACCCAGATATTTTGTTTTGTGACAGACACTCATCACTTGTCCTGATAAGTAGAAGTCTGGAAAACAAATATCTTTGTCCCCTTTTGTCCTACATATCAAGACAGCACTCTTGTTGGCATTATACAGCAAATCATATTTCACCCCATACTAAGAGCAGATATTCCATAGCTGCTGAAAACCAGCACTGCTGGGAGAGAGAATGGAGAGATCATCAGCGTACATAAAATGATTTACCAAGGTGTTACCAATCATACAGCCAGTTTTGCAGCTTGCCAATTGGTTGGATAACTCATCCATGTACAAGTGGAAAACTGAGAGTGGCACCCCCTGGCATACCCCATTACTCTAGTTGGCATGCCAATAAGCCAGGATTCTTATAATGCTGTCAGGGGCAGCCTTTGGCTTAGTTTTCCCAAATAGCTTATGGTAATGGACTCAGTCAAAGGCCTTAGAGGCATCAATAAACCCAATTAGCACAGATGAGTTCTGCCTTATGCACACCTGCGTTGTCTCCTTCAAGGCATAGACACACAAGTCAGTGCCAAGCTTAACTTTGAAGCCAAATTGATTGAATATAAACATAATTGAATATAATTTCCTTTTTATACATTTCATAATTATGAAACAGCAAGAAGATTTCACGTAAGATGTAATGTAGATGTAATAAACAGAAATTGTGTATGAGCAATGATAACATTCTTGCACTGGTCATGTGTGGTATGACGTGCCACTCTGCTGAGACCATTCATTCATGAGATGTGATGTAACACGTGAGGAGTTTAAAAAGACTTGGCTAACAATGACTCCTTAAGTCTGTATCTTCTTATGGTGAAAGTGTCACTAAGTGCAGTACCTCTGAGCTTCATCGACAGTCTGCTCCCAATTCTGAAGGGTCAGAAACAGCTGCATCTTCTTGATGAAGGCTGGAAGGAACCCGGGGTAGCTCACAATGATATGGCTCACCATCTCTAAGGCTCCTGAGTAATTTTGGCGAAACTCATAGTACTGAACCTGCAGAGAAATACAAATGCACTGCTGAAGGACAAACAATGTCTACATCAACGTCTACATCAAATAATTTTAAGGGGAAAATGTGTCCAACCAGGCACATGAGGAGAGCCCAACCAACTCTGCATTTCATGACTCCTCTGTGGTCAGGGAAGACAATTCAGCAAATACTTCCAGTATCACTTCTATCTTGCTCATATAAAACGGTTTAAAAAAAGCAATAGACTCTGTGCTTGCGGCCCACCTTTCCCATCAGAGCCAGAATACTGCCACTCTCCTTCAGGCCCTCGTCAAAGTACTTCCCAGATTTCTTGGCATAAGCCTCCTTATTGGATGTGAGGTCTATCCATCCTTTCAGGATAATTCCCTGGAAACATACATTGACATAAATCACATGATAATAGAAAGGGAAAATAAGTGCACACCACAATATCTAATTTACATGTATCAATTTGGCAGAGGCTTTTATCCAAATCGACTTATTTCAATAACATTTAAGCTATTGACTTTTAAGCATTTGTCAATACTAGTACTGGAGGATAGGAGTGCCTACAGATTAAGTGCTAGTCAAGTATGGTAGGAGGAGAAGTGGTAGAAGAGAGGTAGAGAAGAAAGTGAAGAGGAAGGAGGTAGAGGAGGGAGGAGAGGGAAGGAAGTGCGTAGGTGTGTGAGGGTGTCAGAAGCGCTGGGAGAGGAAGTGTTCTTGGAGGAGTTGTGTCCTCAAGAGTTTATTGTTTATTCATTATCCATAAAATAGTAACAAACCAAAGCCCTCTCTGTAAGTAATTATGCTTGCAAAATGTCAGTAGGCCTAGCTGGCTTATTATTGTGATAGTTACTAATCACTACTATTCTCCTAAGCACCATGCACTTAACTGTATGAGATACAGGGGGTTAGGTTATACACTATTTCGGCAGACTTACCTCTTTAGAACCATTGGAGATCTTTATCATTCTATCAACATATTCTCTTGCCTTATCATTCCTGCCCAAAAGCCAGAGGAACATGGCTGCATAGTACAAGCCCTTTGGGCTTGCACTCTTGCGATCCTCCTTAACTCTTGTGTCATACTCCTGGATGACATCTTGATCTGATAACATAGAACACCCCAAAATATGGATTTATCAGTGACAATGCAAACAATCTCAAAAACAGTCAGAGCCGAAAGAGCGCCTACCTGGGTTTGGTTTCTTCTTGTGTGCGTACACAAGTGCCATGAAGGAGCAGAGAGATACATCGCGTTTGTCACTTGTCTGCTCAAATTCCTGGATGGCATCTTGGACTTGGTCTACAATAAAGAATATGTTCCTGTGTACTGTACCACAGTAATCAAAATGGTGCTGATTGTTAGACGTTTTACCTTAAAACTTACCTTGCAAAAGCAAGCCATAGGCATGGAAAAACCCAAAGATGAGATTACTGCTAAACTTCCTCTGAGCTTCAGCTGCAATGCCAATGACACTGTTTGAATACTTTTCCTGGCAATAATACAGAATTGAAGCCTGGAAAGCACAAGCAACCAGCAGACAATAAGACACAGCGCAGCGCTATGGAAAACAAACCTGCATGGCCAGACAAGGAAGGCTATCTCAAGGTATCATAGGCATCAGCTGTCTTTCACATAACAGTGTTAATGATACGTTAGTAAAGAATCAGGCAGGCCTAAAAGTAAAACTGCTAAGCTATCTATCGATTTGCTCAAGAAGATGATGCAGTGGGACACTATTTCGTCTCTCTAGTCAAATCATCCCTGACGCATTGATAATGTGCGCATGCAATATGTGGGAATAATGGACAGCCTGTAACGATGTATTTCTAAAAGTCTACGATTATGAAGTTGCGTGAGTATGTGTGTAGCTTCATACAAGATTAATCAGATGGTGGTGGTAAAGCTTCCAGTCGGCACCTCCTACTTACCAAGGCTGTTTCTTCGTCTTGTATATCTGCCATGGTTACGAAAAATATAGGCCTACTGGTATCATACTTCGAAACAATGTAACATAATTGTTGGATGTGCAACAAGAGCTACACTAATGTTTTTGCGCCATCTTGACCGCGACAGAGCGTCTTAGCAACCAAACAACCGACGCCATTTCTGTGAGGTCAAAAGGAAGTGATGTGAGTTGAGGTTTAAACTTACTTTTTACGCTAGATGGCGCTTTCGCCTTGCGCTGGGCTCTGACTGAGCTGCGCGTATCGTGTGGAAGCATTTTGCACCTAGTTTTTTCTACATCATGTAGCCTAGGGTCTACTGAGCCATCTGTACGAAAACTTGTATTAGATAACGGATAGAAACTGGGATATCAGCCTAGGCTACATTTTACTGGTAGTGGTAGGCCTTTGAACACTTAAAAGGAAGGCCAGAGCTTATCTGATATGAAAAGGTTTCTGACCATGAATACCAATTGTTTCTCCATCTTCAAGGAGGTCCCTCAAACTTCTTTAACATTGTCTTCCAGAATACATAACTTCTTTTTAGACATAACCATAAACTGTGTAGGCCCTGCCCATAGGATATAAATAAAATGTCACAGCAACAGCCTTTGGCCACGTATTCTTTTCATGACTGGTAGCCTACAGTCGGCTATAACTTAAGCTGCAAGTACATTCTGTGAAACATTCTGCTGTAAAACATTTGTCAAATATTGAAATTATGTTAATCATGCAGAATAATTGTGTTAATTGTGTAGACAAAACATGCCAAAAAGTAGGGGCCACAGTGGAAACTCACCATTTCCATAGCATGTAAAACTGGGGTTTAGGTGCTTTGAATGGATGGAAATGATCTGAGTCAGATTCTGTGGTTTGGAGCACATCTGAAACTCTAAGATAGGATCCATCAGAATACATTTGGTGGTCAGTTGGTAGTCACACAATCTGCCCTGTAAGCAGACATTGCGCACAATAGAGTTCATTCAGAGAAGCTGGATCAATGTTATTTTTCTAAAATTCACCGCAAAGCTTCCTCAATTTACAAAACGTTTTTATATATATGCCAAAATCTGTCATTATACATTCAGATGTGTTATGCGTTGTTGGTACTAGGCTCTTTGTTTACAGTTTTCCTGTGTTATACTGGCTGAGTGGTCACCATAATTGCAGCATCATATTGCATGTATCGCGATAAAATCTGCTGATTTGAAACAAACCTCCCAGAAGTACAGTAGGTAAGTAACACAGCATACAAATGAGGGGAAAACGGTTTGAAAATGATGAAACCTGAGCTTTGAGTAACTTGGAATGGCACTGAAGAGTTTTGCAAATGGTTAGTGTCCCGCTGTAGGCCCAGGGATTGTGTCCCAAGGGAGACCTTACACGCCTTGTCAGATACAGTTTCACACAGGCCCTGGCATATAATCATTACTCTCTGCAGCAGTCATCAATGGGAGAGTAAATCAGGTTGGTATTGAGCCCTGCACATCAGCTATGGTGGCCCTGGTCCGGCTGGTTCCCAAGCACACAGTAGACAGACAGCAGATATCTGACTCCACATCTGCCCGAGAGACACTGTTTTCATTTGATCTGCCACTCAGCTCTGTTGAACTGAGGTTTCTGAATGCCACTGAGATTAAAAGTGATATTTTCCACAAAAATTACCCTTGGTGAATGTGTGTCAAACTTGAAAACATACATTTCAGACAACTGATAGTCGGTAAATGTAATGTATGCCACTCAGATAACGTAGTATTAAGACACTCCATGAGCGTAAACCTTATGCATAATGTCAAGTAGCAGATTTCAATCTCTACTAAAGGCAGTTAAGGTTGGTTTTAGTGTGAAATTGCATTTCCTTGGTACTTGTGTTTCTGTTTTATTTTGCTAATTGAAATCTTCTTCCCTACACCCCGTAATAAAAACTGCCTTGTTCTTTTCGATGCCATTAGATGGGCTAGATATTGTGGACCTGAGTAGTCAGTTGTCTGATGTGGATGACTGTGGTGCACAGCCAGAGCTGTCTCCTCTGCAGTCATAAATGCATCATTACAGCTAGAGAGGTTTGTGTCAGATTTATGGTGTATTTCTGAACCACAGTGCTGTAGTCTTCTGCTTAAAAGTGTAGAGGTTAAGAGGAACTTTAAAAACGTTTTAAAATTCTTTAGAATTGTTCATGCTTGGCGAGCTTGAGATTAGCCCATTATACTGTAACAGCTCCCATCTACAGTAACCGTTTGTAGGACTCTTTATTAATTTAATATGCAACCAGTGGTGCATTTGGTATCGACAAACTTTCCTTTATGCTGTCAATGTAGTTTTAATAAGTGATATGAATATCTCATGAGTAGTTGAATGACTGTATAGATTTCATTTTCAAATATCTATCCTTGAGCATGTCTTGTTTCTTGTCAAGTGCTTGGGATCTTAAGACCAGTTAGATCATGGTATCTTTCACAATAATCAGATTTGGATTCATTGCTACACATTCTAGCTAGTAAGTTAGTTTAGACTAAATTTTGGAGACACGTGAAGGTAGAGGAGAGCTTGCAGAACAACCGAAGTTCTGCAGGAAACAAAATTAAAGAGCAAGCCTGTCAAATACACACAGAGCAGTGATGTCATGTTGCCAAGCAACAAGAGGGGGAGAATCTGCAACCTCATTGCACATTTCAATGGCAGAATGAGACAGGACCACCCTGCATTCAGTCCTGCCTACAGCGTAGGGAACACCAGATCATCAGAAGGAGACATCGCTGCCACGGTTGTCCACTTCCTTGGCCATATGAAAACACTAAGGAATAGAGGCCATTGGGGGCTGTAGGTGGTCAGATGCGTCCATTTGTTTGTGCTTTAGCTGAGAGCATATTGATTTTCCCCTGACTGGCACTTTAGTATTGCTGTGTGTCAGTGAGAGATGGAGTACCAGCATTTTAAGCTGGAAAATGTTGGCAGAAATATCAAATTACTCGTTCAAAGGATGTCTCATGAGCAGCACCGTTAGAACAAACCTACACAAAAAGCTACAGAGTTTGTTTCTTGAGTTTCAGCCTTTTTTGATGGTTGGTGGCTTTGTACAAAATGTTTGGTAGCTCTTAGATCATATACTCAATAAACACAGCATAACAGGTCAATGGCCTATTTGTCCACATGGCTTAAGAAGATAATGACTTTCATATTACTGCAAATCTCTCCCAGTGAACTATTCTCTAGATGATTAGGCTACAGGTTCCATGATAAATCTAAAGGATGGAAAAAGGATAATTGTGTTGGTTCTGTCTGAGAACAAATGGAACAAACCACAGTTAAAAGCAAGACCTGTAGCCCTCTTCAATAATTCATCAAAAGCTTCACACACACTCACACACAATGTTTATAGGCTCTAACCACACGTTCTGCTCAGAGGCCGTAGACAAGAGATATATTTCCTATCTAAAGTCTAAAGATATGAAACCTTCCCCCTTGTAGTGACTTATGATTGCTTAAATCGACTCCTTATATTTTTGAGGATGCATAGTATGTTTTTAACAGTGCATGAGATGGATGACACAAGGGTGTATCTTGAATGCCCATTTATTAAATCATGCAGTGATGAAGCATTTGCTGTAAAGTGCTCATTACAAACCCTGACAAATGGACATGCTCAGGAATTGGCGGCCTCTCCGGATGTGAAGTGGGACTAATGCTGATTGTGGTTGAGCTGAAATGAGCAGAGAAACATTCATTACAACGGGGAACTGGAAAAAAGCCCTGGGCCCTAATGCTTTTGTAATTATGTGTGGTTAGCCACTTGAGATAGGACCTCCTACCTATTTTTCCTAGAAAGACATGTTGTTTACAAAGAGGAGACTAATCTTTTTTTTTTTTATTGTAGAGCTATTGAAAGTCTAAAGCCAGCTACAAAGTGTATGTCTTCTGTTGTGCATATTGATATATATCCACTATCTGTGACAACTCCTGGGCCCACTCCAGCAGGTGCAGCTCCAAGGTCCTCATCACCCACTTACTAATGGGATGATTTCCTTTGGTTTTTCATTGTCATCCTTAAGAAACAGCACCTGAACTCTGGGACTTCCTATTGGTTGTAGTAATCACATGTTTGTATATTTAAATTCTTTGGTTTCACCGTGCTACACAGCACTAAGCCCTGTCCTTTGTTCCCTTCTCTAAACAGTTTGGACTGTAGCTTGTTGCATACTGTTGGCTTTAAGACTGCTACAAGTTTGCTGGTTGACTGGTGTGACCTCAAGAATAAAAATTTGTTACACTATCATTGCCATTCATGATCAAATTTGCCATGTGACATATTCGATGGTATGTTTGGATTACTACATACCAATCTTACACAAAAAAAACTATCAAAATCGAATTTAAAAATGTAATTAAAATCTATAAACACTTATTCAGTCATTCAAAAAGTATAAAACTATAATGCCTATAGTGAAATATTCATAGACTACTTTCCTTTCAGTGGTTTCAACATCACTTCTCTGATAGAACATCATTAAGACTACAAAATGGTGTTCCACAAGGCTCAATTTTGGACCCGTAACTGTTTTCATTCTACATTGATGATATATGTGCTTCGTTTGAGCTTTGCAAACTTCAGTTCTATACAGATTATACAAATCTTTATGCCATATGCCATCTGTAGAGCATGCCGTGTCAAATGTAAACTGCATTTGATTGTGTGCAGAAATCCTTGGGAATTATCAAATGAGTTCTAAATAAATCAAAGACTAAATGAACTAGATCCAGTCTGATCTTAATGCCATAACTGTTTGTTTCCTGAATGAGACCAAAATTGAGCTAGATGACAAATTATAACTTAAACACAAATACTTGATCTCAGAGATGGTGAAAATGAAACTGGGTGCACTAAGGATTATGCTTGTCTCTGGAAAATAGACAAATAGCAAAAAACATGACCCTGGCTTGGTAGCCTGGCAAGCCAAACTCTACAGAAATGTATAGTCTGGGGTCGGACCATTCACAGAGCTGAAGCCTGTGGGTGGGATGAACAGTTGTCTTTCAAACTGCCTCTGCACGTAATAGGCCAGCATTTGTGACCAATCGTAGCCGGTCGGCAAAGCGGCAAAAACATCCTTCTTTAAAACGAATGACTTGAGTGCTTCTTTCTGCTCAACCTTCAAAGAAAAGCCCAAGTCTAACTCTTCCAAAGCCGATTCAAACGAGCGCGCTTCGTTAGCCTCATCCATCTTTTGTTTTTCTCTATGGTTGTTGAACACGGTCTCACACCCAACTCGTCGATCGAGGACGCATGGTCCAGCCCCCTGGCGTCAATCGGAAGCCGAAGGTGAGCTAAGGCAGGCTCAAGGACTCCATACACAGATAGAGCGTTCTGATTGGCTAGGCTGGCCTGGAGCCTAGAGCAGGCTTGGCCTCAATGGTGCGACCCTAGAGGCCTAGACCATCCCGCTAGGCAAAAATATTTTTGGCCACTAGGGTGCGTCTAGATTTCTAGGCTACTGGCTTGGTGCATCCTATCGCACAACAACCTCCTAGCATGTCATTTCCACCTCAAAACACCAACTTTCATATATTAAAACTGGCAACGTCCTGGCAAGATCCTTGATTAGTTTATGGGTTTTGTTGCTGGAGAATGATTGTGACATCACGTGCAAAGTATGAATTAACAAGAACACAAGGCATTTTCCATCCAACTGTCTCTCATCCATCCATTTTAAACCATTAATTACCTTTGCCAAGGAGGTCATGTTTTCATCAGGGTTTGTTTGTTTGTTTGGTATAAGATCTCTCAAAAAGCTAGATGGATTTTTACTACATTTTCAGGAAAGGTCTGAAATGACCCAAGGAAAAAAAAAACACTACATTTTAATGATCTAGATCACCGTCTGGATCCAGGAGGCGGGGTTTTTTGTCTGTTTGTCTGTTAGCAAGATAACTCTAAAAGTTATGGTTGGATTTCGATGATGGTTGCTACGATATGTACCCTAGCAAACATCTTAATTAGCCTGCCAACAACCTAGCAACTAACATGATTACCCAAGCAACCATCATAACAACAGCTTGCTTTAGCATTGCAACAACCATGTCTATGCAAAACCATCGTAACTATCTCTATATTTTCTGTTTTAACACTGTCTGAAATGTTCATACGACATGATATGTTTTGCATTTTCATGCACTGGTAATTCCTTGGTATTGCATTTATAGTTACATTCACTATGTCTATGCCATATAGATATAGCCTACTACAGGTGAACAATTTTCCTATTAAAAGTTGGTTTACTATCAAATTGGCTTCGTAAATGTAAAAATCTTGCAGAGTGTACCTTTAATGAATTACTGTATATTCTACTTTTCTATTTCATGTTATTGTGTTATTTGTTATTTGATTATTGTTGTAGTAGCCTATGATTATGAACTCAGGGCATTGCTGTATTTGGAATCTTCCCTGAATAAACAATGATTGTCGTTGTTGTTGTTGTTGATGATGATGATGATGATGATGATGATCACGCCTGTCTTTTACCAGTTTCAAATCAAGGAAGCAGTTAAGATAAAGAATCCAACATGATTCAGAGTGATACATAGTACAACATCTCAACTCTCATCACTGTCATTTGTATTGATACAGAAAAGAACCTACATTCTATATGAAATTCAGACTACATCAAGACTGTTATGACTAGTGGCAAGTGGTATTTGGGGAGGGTTAGATACAGAGTGTATAGGATACCAATATTATGTTACAGCTTCAACAAAAAAAACTATAATATAGAAATCCTTAGTTTTTAACAAAAATATCATCTGTATAACTGTATACGATACTGTTTCAGCAATGTGTTAGCCATGGTCTGTAATTTGAGTAAGCTTTTCAGATATGTTTTATTTTAAAGCATTTGCAAAGCAAACCACCGTTTGATTGAAACAGTGTTTGAGTCCATGTGAGGAGATTGATGTGACTGCCATGTCTCGCCTCAGCATTTGTGAGACTAGGGCTATGCAAAGCAGCATGGCTGGCAAAGACTGCTGATGGCACCGAAAGATCATGTTCCATTCGCACGCTCATCTGCGGAGCCATTTCCTGTTGACTGTCCACTACGCTGGCCCAACATGCAGATGTGTGACCCTGGTTGGTGAATGAGTTGTACACTCATTAACACAACGATATTAATAATAATAATTATAATAATACTAATTTATTTAGTCTTTCACATGATTTGTACAGTTTCAAGCACATGCAAATATGATGGCTCCTTGCCCATTCAGTGAGATTCAATGCAATTCAACTTTTCATAGGCTGAAAACAAGCCACAATGTTGTCATTAAGTTTGTTTGACATGGACTTTCATATGTCGCTGGCCTATTGCGTAAGGCATTATGCCGGAAGTGATTTCTTTTCACATTGTCTACCACTCTAGAAGCAGCATGGAACAGCTCAAATTAATTTAATACATCATCATCATCATTACATGCAACAGACCACTGTTGGTAAAAATAACTGTTCTAAAGAGTGATGAATTCAACTCTGTCGAGAAGGAATAAAAACAGTTGCACAGACAGACCTGAGGTACATGGCATCTTTATTCTTTTGGCTTTAAAAAACACAGTGTCTTGTGCATGCAGCCCCCTTATTACCTACAAGCATAATGCATACATTATAGTGTCTGTGCAACCAAAATATTCATTATTTGTAAGTATATCACATGCATAGGCTATGTCATGTGTTTTAGGCATATAAATTATACACAGATAATGAATGCTTTTATTGCATGCATATCAAATCAGTGTGACCTTTTTATATTTAGGAGTGGAATTGCAACACTTATCAGACACACGTCATGTGGGCTCTGCAGAGAGATTATGGGAAAAAGGAAAATCGTGACAAGATGAAAAAGTACACATATAAAAATGTAAACAAAAACGCAATTGTCCATGAAGGATGTGTTAAATTCCATGCATTCCATGCAATGCCACAATCATAACCTGCCATGCTCACTCTAGACCTGCCCTGGACATAATTATTTATCCTGGTCTAAGCTTGCCATCGACAATCTATGTCAATAATAATAATAATAATAATAATAATAATAATAATAATGTACACATCACCTTTGGAGGACCACTTGAGGAAGTAGCTGAATGAAACCTGCTGTTTAGACTGTGATGCTGACTGTGCAAATATATCTTCAAATAAAAATGTACAAAGTAAATTAAAACAAATATATAATGAGTAACAAGTATATTACATTATTACTACAAGAAAGAGGAACAGAGTGAAACTTCCAACAGAATTTGAAATGCATTTGCATACAGATAGAAGACAATATCATACATTATGCACATTAAATTATATATATATGTATATATTGCATAACATATGTAGTAAAGTTGAACCATATAAACATAATACATATTACAAATTGTACAGTATAGCAAGAAATGCATATATAAATATTTTATGCTTAAATGTATATATCTACAATCAAAAACTCTTAAATGTGAGAGCAACATACAGACAAAGCTACACATATTGTTTCCTTTTCATTTATCTCTTTAAAATTGCACTTTGCAACAGCAGTTTTGGACCAGAAGCCTTCTTGCTGATGGAAGGTATGACCATACTTCAGAGAATTTCCAGCTTCCTCTGGGAAAATAACACATGCTTACAATGCACAATGAATGTCGGTGATGATTCTCAAGATCTGGTGCTCTATAGACGGGAAAATGGGTGTAAAAATGTGACTACTATTGGCACTACCAAAAATAACACCTTTTCTACCAGTTAACCAAAGGAAACACAAGATTATAATAGGCTGCCTCATGGTGGAATGTAGTTAAGAAATGTTTACCAGGGAACCAACTATGTCCTGAAGCTGATGGTTCTTATTAAGAAATGCCTAGACACATTTCTGTGCTATATGCAGCTGACCTGAAACCATTGCCACATGCTTTTAACCTCGAGCAATTCAGCTTTCAATCACTGAAACGTGTACTAAGAACCAATCTACTTCACCAGAGAGGCTAAAGCTACATGTTTCCTGTCCACTGTTCCAGCACTGTTATGCAAGAGATTAACACACAAGTCTCAAGATGCTTCATCTTTAGATTAAAACGTTAAAATGTTTTTGCATGTCCTGCACATATGCCCCATTACCAATTTAAGATAAAAGAATGTTGTCAGAAATTAATTAAAACTCTTTTTATATGACATAAACGTTCATAATGTATGGCATTTTGAAGATAGACACTGGTTGCATCATTTGACATTTGAGAGCTGCTGAAGAAGATACCATTTACTGACATGAAACAGCCATAGCACTTAGAGCACTTTGTAGTGAGCCTCAATCATGTCCCCCAGTTATGTTATCCGGCTACAATGTTTTCCCCCAAATGCCTAAGAATACCACAAACAGTCCGTTTTAATTGCAGTTATCTGCAGATGCTGTTTTTTGACATAGGACATCCAAAGGCTTGAAGGGATTAGATTCCATGAAGGTAACCTTCAAGGGCTGAGAATTTTGTTTTAGCCACGCAATGATACCACATGGTATCATTTATCTCCTTTACTCTCCTGTTCATTGTCTTTGCCTTTCACTTCCTTCTCCCTCTTGTCCTTCTCATACTTGTCCTTTTCTGGCCCTCTGACACTATTACTGGACTGTGGGGACAGCGTGGACGGGCTCCTGTCCGAGCCCTGGGCTGACACGGGGCTCTCGTTCAGTTTGTCCGTGGAGCCTTTGTCCGGCGGGCACTCTTCTTCTTCCTCTTCGTCGCTCTCGTAGTTGAATATGCTGGAGCCCTGTTTGACAGTCCTCCGGATCAGATACCTCCGGAAGGCTCTCTGGATGAGGATGGCCGACATGAACTCCTGCTTGCGGCGCAGCGTGGAGGAGATGGGCTCGTACGAAACCTTTGAGGGGTTCGAGGCCATGAAACGTTCCTCCATCTGGCCGCGCAGGACGTCCAGCTCGCCACCCTCGCCCAGCACGCGCTTGGTGAAGGCAAACAGGATGTCCAGGCAGTGGATGCGCTCGCCGCTCACCATGGGCAGGTCCATGTTGATCAGCTGCACCGCGTTGGGCTTGGCCATGCGCAACGGCGGGTTCAGCGCGTTGGCAAAGTCCGACAGCTTGTCGTAGTTGATGAACTGCGTGGCCTTGGGGTCGAACTTCTCCCACACTTCGTAGAACATCTCAAAGTCGTCCTCGCCCAACGGCTCGGCGCTCTCCTCCGTGGCCACGCTGAAGTTCTCCAGGATGACGGCGATGTACATGTTGACCACGATCAGGAAGCAGATGATGACGTACGAGACGAAGAAGGCGATGCCCACTGCCGCGTTGCCACAGTCGCCCTTGATGCGGCTGCCGGGGTTCTCCTTTGTCCTGTTGCAGTCTGGCTCGTCGTTGAGCATGGGCGACAGGAGGCTGTCCCACCCAGCCGAGGTGGTGATCTGAAACAGGCAGATCATGCTGTTGCCGAACGTCTCGAAGTTGAACATGTCGTCTATGCCGTCCTCCCTCTTTATGTAGGCAAAGAAGGACATGCCCAGGATGGAGTAGATGAACATCACCAAGAAGAGGAGGATGCCAATGTTAAACAGGGCCGGCAATGACATCATCAGAGCAAACAGAAGTGTCCGAATTCCCTTGGCACTTTTGACCAGGCGTAGGATGCGTCCAATTCTCGCAAGACGAATCACTCTAAACAGGGTTGGCGAGAAGAAATACTTTTCTATCACTTCTGCTAGAAACATACCTGGAAGAATAGAAAGAAATGATGAAACTAAAGGTCCTTAGCAGGTTTCTGCTGAGTCAAAGATATTTCTTAGTGTTGCAATATTTTGCACAGTACAGTTTCTCAATCTGTACTTACCAACTACTGAGAGGATGACGACAATGAAGTCAAATACGTTCCAGCTGACAGTGAAATAGTGATGGCGAAGTGCAATCATCTTTAATACACATTCTGAGGTGAACAGTACAATGAACACCAAGTTAATCTTGACAAGGATCTGCTCTTTCTCATTGGATTGCTCGTCTGTCTCGATCATCATGGTTACCATATTAAGAAATATAAGAACCATGATCAAAATATCAAAGCCCTGCTTGGTTATAAGGTCAAAGACAAATCCTTGTATCTTGTTCTGAAAAAGAAGAAAAGATAAACATGTTAGCATGTTACGTGGATGTCATTAAATAAATGCTAGTTATTCACATGATAGATGACACACTGATGTACAGTAGGATGGGTAAACTCAGCCTGATCTGCCGGCGATTTGGATTTCACCCTGCAGCTCAGGCTGGAAACCTGCACATCTATACTTCTCCTGCTTCCTGTCCATGTTTGCTAGGTCCAATCACGAAGCTTATCCAAAAGGCACATTCGGATCAGTGATCTGATTGGCTGAAGGACTATCCAAATGCTTACAGAGTCATTTTGAACTATGCCCATTGATCACGCCTCTTGTGCAGTAGAAATAAAGCGCACACTCCACCAGACTAATGTTCAATCTTAAAAGATTGAGCTTAGTATGGTGATAGCCAGATGAACACTGATGTACATGGACTATCACATTTAACATTAAATGCACTTTTGCTGCTTTACTCTCAATAATTTAAACTCTTTGCATGTCTTTGAAATCATAAACACAACTGACACAATCAGACAGAAAAGTAGCAAGTAAATATTCAGGACAGGAGTGGTGTGATGCTTGCACACACTGGCACAAAGGATAGGAGAGAGGCACAATTCTTTTTCCACATGCCTTGCATATGGCTTCATAGAGTGAACTTAAAACGTAAAGAGAAAGGCAACTACAGACGTACTGATGGCCTAGGAATAGGCTTCTGGGGCTTCTTGGATCCAAGTTTTTTCATGGCATTGTAATACTTCTTCTGCTCCTCAGTCATGAAGATATCCTGACCTCCGAAGTAAAGGGGGAAACTAAACAAGTTAAATGCTTGCCCAAGAAGGATTTGTTCTCAATCTCTTACTGCAAATATCTAAATCATCTGTACAACAGGAGTAATTACATGTTTTATTTGTTAATAGATGGATGTTGGAATTGACAGAAAATAGGTGCTAGTTGCAACAAGGCTTTGGACAATAATGAATTATAAACACCTGCTAATTACTGACAAAAATATGGGTATTTGTATGGGCATTTGTATGACCCAATGAATACCCATCTCAATACTTATCTTTTTCTTCTGCTGATTGAAGTTGTCGATAATGACACCAATGAAGAGGTTGAGGGTGAAGAATGAACCGAAAATGATGAACACAACAAAGTAGACGTACGCAATCATTTTGGCTTCGTACTTCGGCTGGTCATCGGTCTGTAGGCAGACAATGTCTTTGTCAAGAAAAACATCAAGAACAACAGAAAAAAAAACATTACCCTCCATTTCAGGGTAAATCAATATCTCATATGACACGTACAGTCTTACTACAGTAGGTGTCTTAGGTGTCTTAGGGTAGTCTTAGAAGACTAAGAGTTGAATCTGTTTATCTATGCGATCTGAAGAAGGCCAAAGGCCGAAACGTCACCGCTTTATTAAAAACAACTAACTTAAAACTCGGAGTGTGCGGCATCATCTCTCTTTCTTCATGTGAAGTCTTAGGTGCCTTTAAGGGGAAATTATAGGAACATTATTTTCCTGAAGTTGTACTGTGATCCTGTGCATATGAATGTAGCAATAAATGTGGAAGGCACTGTAATCTCTGGGATTTAAGCCTCAAATCAGTAATGTGCATCTTTAAAAAATGTGTTACTATGAAAATTGAAGTGATTATCCTGACAGTGCAACACTGATCACCAACTGAAAATAATATTTTACTTAAAGTGCTGTGAGCCTTTACCATTGTAAATGTATTTCAAATTGTGTGTAGTATTTTGGCACAATTAAGCAACTCCCACATATAATATAGGTAATCAAATAGCACTTATAAGGACATTTTTTGGTAATGCCCATGAAAAGACATATTCATACCATACTCAATAAATTGTAACCACTGTTCTCCTGAATGTTTCATCTCCCTGTTCATCTCCACATAATACATACGACTGTATGGATTACCATAGCAAGGCCATTATTCTATCAATGGATGTAGTTAACACCAACAAACATTTGTTTCAAGATCATATCATATCATATTCAACAACCTATAAGTGTAGATGCAAATAGTGTTTTTCCCTGACTCTTCCCAAATCAAACAGCATTCCAATTATTATTTTTTAAACAATGAAACACTCATTTGAAACACTCTGAGCAACTCTTACTTACTTGACGTGAGTCTATAGCAGCATACATGATCGCCATCCAGCCCTTATATGTTGCCTTCAGACAGAGGAAGAGAAAAAGCCACGATGAAACCAGAGGATGTGGCAAACCATTATCTGATAATTGCATATTGTTTTTGTAAATTGCTTCAGGAAAACACTTCAGCCACACTTTAATTGAATGGTGCACTAAGGACCCTCTGTAGATTTTTAGATTGTAAACATACTACTGTATATCTGTTGGACAATTAAAATGAACAATTTAAAAAACTGAATTTCAGTAAATCCATCTGTAAAGTCTGCTGGTGGAACATCCAGATAAAGTTTTACAAAAACTTCAAAGAGGTGGCATTTATGATGCTGTATTTGCACCCAATACACAGCACTAACGTGGGGGACTAACATAAATGTGGTTCTGGTTTATGAGGGCACAAAAAGGCTGTCAGGAATACTGCTAATCAATAAGATCACATTTAAGTGGCTAGAGAGAGCGTAATGTTTTTCTAAACTAGTACGAGATTGCATTTTACAAATGTATCACAAGTAGCTGGTCTTGAATACAAGTTTACATATTCTTCAGAGCATAGGCAAACAGACCATGTGTTTTGACCACTAAGTCTTCATCATAGTCCTGCTACTGCCAGGGCCCTGTGATCTTCATGAACTGCACCCGCATTACTAAAGAGCACCTGTAGGATAAGCCAGCACAGCCTAGAAGCACTTCTTTCCCCTGCTTGTATGTTTATCTTGTGGTTAGTGGCCATTGTACCATTAGGACTAAAGTTTAACCTCTGCTCAAGTGCTAATACTAGCTTCTTAGTGTATAGCAATCATGTCACTGCAATAATGCATGCATTGGATGCCGTTCATAACAAAGTATGAGCTCCAAAAATTTGCAGGATTACAGTAGTAAGTCTACTATAACATAACATAAACACAAAGTTACACTGAAAAACCTTACCACTTGCAATAATGCCAAATAGCCTGCCGCCACATTGTCAAAGTTAATCTTGACATTCTTCCAACGAGCCCCATGTGTTTGACTGCACATGTTCCTGTTCGGAACTACTTCCCAATCAAATTGTTCTCCAGTTGTAGCATTGGCACAATAGTGATACTTTCCGGCAAAGAAATTGACTCCCATTATGCTAAAAATTAGCCAGAAGATGAGGCAGACCAGCAGGACATTGAAGATAGAAGGAATCGCTCCCAGCAAGGCATTCACCACCACCTGGAAGCATACCAACAGGAACTTATTTTTTCCACAGTCATTTCCATGACAGTGATGCATTTGTTTTTAGTTTAGACATTACATATTCTGATTTGGATGTGGTGAAAATAGGAAAACACAAAATGAAGTGAAGTGATATACTGCAAGTGTACAGTACATATCAATATCTGTACAACACACGAGCGACTACAGCACACACCATTGACAGCTACAGCAAAACAACAACTGAGGAAAAATGATCGGAAAGAGTTGAGGAAAAGAGGAGGGAATGTCATATGCCTAGGTCACTACTAGTGTATTTACTGTGTGTTCATTTAGAGTGAGACAACAAAGCAGAAAAAACCTTGTAGAGGCATGGTGAAGTCACAAAATTTTGTTTACTGCAAATGAAAAAAAAATGACACATGAAAAAATCATATTAAATCCACCTCTGGTAAGCAACACCAAAACTTAGTACAGTATTAGAGAGGAGAAGAAGAGACGAACGATAGATAGATAGATAGATAGATAGATAGATAGAGAAATAGAGAGAGAGCAAGTTTGCGGAAGAGAGAGAACGAGAAACATCAATATAACTGCAGAGAGGATAGAGGCAGGCATGCAGACAGGAGAAGCCAGTGACTACCACGTGAGGACAGGCCACTGTCACAGCAGCTCTGGAAACTTAACCCACCAAACATGCAAACATTTCATCAATAGGAAACACATTGATTTCCTCCTAACACTCCTCCCCCATCCCTTTACATAAGCTAAAACCTTTGCATGCGCACTGTAGCCACAGCTATTTGGTAGAATGAGGCAAAGAATTTCAATTTCAATTATTTCAGTAATTAAACCTACAGCCAAGTCTATCATCCAACCTTTTATCATTCATAATAAACTATGGTGCCACGAGTTGGCGTATACTCTTAAGGAATGTTACTAAAACAGCTAGGTCTCAATTCAGGGGCCAGTGAATTTTGTAGACTTTCAAATAATGGGTAGGGCACATGTAGACTCAATTAGAGTATTTACAAGCATTACATCCCCCTGACAGTGTCTATGAAACTCAAGCTCTGAAAAAAGAAGACAATTGGCCAGAGAAGGATGACAAGGTGAGGAAAAGTATTTGCAATTAATTGTACATGCACATGCATGCTAAGATTGTCTATGGTTTCTGAATGTACGGCTGTGTGAGTGTGAGTGTGTGTGTGTGTGTGTGTGTGTGTGTGTGTGTGTGTGTGTGTGTGTGTGTGTTTACGAGTGTGTCCTTTCATTTGTGTGTGTTTTGTGTCTATATGAAGTCTTACCCGCATGCCCTCGAAGCGTGACATGGCTCTGAGAGGTCTCAGAGACCTCAGTGTCCTCAGGGATTTAATTGCCCCTTGGTTGCAGTTCAGAGCATTGGCCACCATGCTGATTATAGAGATCTGAAAACAAACCATAGACCAAAAGGCATCAGAAGAAAGACTTCCACAACATATTTGATGATGTCTTGCTTACTCTGACCTCACTTAGATTAGTAAACATCAATGTGAAGAATACATTTTTGTGAAGTATCATTAATTTAAAAAAACATATCAGAGAGAAATGTGATTAGCATAATATTTGGCCTACATTTTAACAGACCTTGTCTCATTGTCTGACTTACAGTATCTTGTCTATACATTCCTTTTGACAGAACATAAGAAATTACAGTAACACCCTAGTTTATTTACGCAGTAAGCCACCAGAGGCTGCAGCTTACAGTGATTTTACAATCTCACTAAACAATCATTGTTAGTGAATAGGACTTTCAACTCTGCATGATCGTGAGAGTGGACAAGAATAACTATGTCACTTTTGCCCTCTTTGTAAGAAAAAAAATCATCAAACAGCCTTTGCTACATCGTGGCGATTTTTCCAGGTCTGGCACTAATATATAGTCAAATGTATTAGTGATAGTCAGATGGCATATGGAGAGCATAATGCTAAAATATTGTGAGAAACTTACGTCAACAATAACAAAGTCCAGCCAACACCAATAGTTGGTGAAGTATTTGGCAAATCCATAGGCCACCCACTTTAACAACATCTCCAAGATGAATATGTAGGTGAATACTTTATCGGCATATTCCAGGATAATCCTTATCCTTGGCCTATTGACAAGTTCAACGTCTTCAAAAGCCTAGAGCGGATAACGAAGAATGGTGAATAGTATATTAATATATTAGTAAGTGACTAAGTGTAAGTAAGTGTTGGGCAGTATATTAGCATAGGAGTGATAATGTGTCACTAAACTAAAATAAATGTTGGAAATATTGGATGTTAGATGTTGTTGGTAGATGAGTGAATAGTTTGAAGAAGATGAATGGATAGAAAGATGGATGGAATATGACTTATATCCTTGCAGAATGGAGAGACACATAGTGCGTTTACATGCACACTAAACAAATATTACTGGCAATGATCGGGTAACTGGAATAATCCGTTTAAGGTGTCAGAATATTGACAGAAACCTAGGTGTGTTAAACAGATTTTTTCAGATTTTTTCATGAACCGATACTAGCAGTATGAGCACTTGAATTACCAGATAACTACAAAAACACGGTAATAATCAGCTTTTTAGTGTGCATGTCATATCAAAATTACCATCACTAGCTGACAACTGGCAGGCTTCTTTGTAGACACCAAGGACAACTCATTCAGCATTAATAAAAGACAGTTGACTCATTTGAAAAGACAGCTAGCTAGCTAACTTACTGAATTCATTGCAAAGGTGCATACTAGTGAATGGCCCAGGTATTGGTAACACCAGTGGACCTATTTTCCATTGCATGAGTGAATAGTATACTATACCATCAAAATTAATTCAAAGATGTTACAGAACGTTGGTTCCAATAAAGAGACATACTGGATGCCTACTGTAGGCTACCTTGATTTTTGAAAATTCTGAATATTTTGGGTAAAGCCATTGCATTGTTTGTCACACAAAAGTTATACTTCCTGGGAAATTGTAACCTTGCCGAAAAACAAATGTACAATGATGTTACTTGATGGAAATATTTTGAAAAGTCGCCTCTGTCTCAAAAGAATATTCTACGTAGCATCAGTAACTCACAAGTGCCCCACTGCTGAGCATGATCATGAAGATGATGAAGGTCTCAAACCAGTTATGTTCCACGATTCTGAAGCATGTCTTTCTCAGGGTCCACCACGACTTCCAGATACCTTTTTCTATATCAACCTGACAGCAGGGTAATCTCTGGACACAACCTGAAGTGCATTAACAGAACAAAATGTAAACAGTACTGTAATCTGGGAAATTTACTGAGGGAAGGGTCCTATCTTCCCACCAAGCATCCAGAGTTCTCTATAGTGCCACAATTTGTGATTTCACTAAAATGTTTAAAGGCTTTAAAGTCCAGACAGGTGCAAGCATCAATTGGGAGGTCAAGTGGCTGAGCAGGGCATAGCTGCCATGTAAATATGGTGCCACTAAGAGGTATTAAGAGCTGTGTCGTGTGAAAATCCAACCATGTCAAGGTGCAGACATTGCACTTTATGAAAGGACTCATGATACCATTCCCTGTAGATTTGCTGCTTTGGCCTCAATAAAACAGGGTAGAAATAGACTGTCCACATACTGTAGGTCCTCTGCTTGGCCATCAGTTATTGATGGCAACATCGGCAAATTATTACAATACAGAGAAATTATTACATTACTGGGTGCTGAACAAATAAAGCTAAACGTAATGTTATAACCTCCCATTAATGTAAAAAAAAGACAAGGAGGAGAGAGGAGATATTCACTGCACTTTTGGGAGTTATAACATTATCTGGAAATTACTGCATTACTGGGATCTATATGGGCATTTTCTGATACCAATTAACTTTCGCTTAATAAATGTCTCTTTGTATTGTTACAAAAACTTTCTATTGAATACAATAATAAAAAGAAAACATCCATCTTTACCAGTTGTAAAGCAAGGATCAGGGTCCATTGACTCCTCCATCTCCAGGTCCATTGACTCTCCACTGAGTCTGATGTCCACTGTGCTACCCTCTGAGGAGCTAAACGCACCGTCGTCCTCCAGTTTCTACAAGAACAAACGGGAAAGGACAGGATCAAAGCACTGAAACTTGGTACACAAGCTTTCGACTCGGAGAGCAAGACCCAAAACAGTGGCTATAATTTCAATCCTTAAATGAAGTACTCGATTACTATTATTCTTATAATTTCAACAGTAAATAGTTCATGCATTAGCCTATTAATCACAAGTACCCACAGACATATGATATGCTAATGAGATCACTAAAGTCTTGGCCAACAATAACTAAATATTTGACAGAGCCTTACAATGTTCCATTCGATGACTGTGGGTAAAATTGATTTGGCCTGTTTTACATGCACTATGAACTATGCATTCTCATTGTTGGGATGCCTGAGTAAGATATGGAGAGACTTCATGTGGCTCAGTATTTTCATGTCTGGCAAAATGACGTCCAGTGGACCAGTTAGCTATGTTATCTCAAAATAGCTAACATGAAAATACAGGCGACCATTCCAGGATGGTGTAGAAATTATAATCATTCCAGGATGTTGTAGATATTATAGTCATGCTAGTCTTAGTCTGTTGTAGATATTATAGTCATGCTAGTCTTAGATGGCATTATCTGCATTAGCCAGCCCAAACACTGTGTACTAGACCGTGGGAGGCGATCAGGTTGCTTGATTACTCCAACCACAACTGTGTTAACCAGGCAATGGTGTAAAATGACAAAAACGGTCCTCCATCTTTTTCTGTGTCTGTGAGATGAATTAGACTAAACACTGTGAGAGAAGCTGCCGGACATATCATCAGCCCTGGGCAGCAGGGCAGATCATGTGACACTGGGCAGATGCTAATGCCCCACTGCACTGGGGTTGTGATGTAAGTAATGCAGGCTCAACTCTCAGATCCACTCTCAAAGCAAACACCCTCCATTAGGACCGACTAACTGGGTCTGGGTGAGCCAGTTAAAAAGCATTTCTTTCATAATGCTGGGTTTCTACTATTAAGTTTGACTTGTATGTATCCTATGTAAAGCCTGCCTGGATTTCAAAAGTGAACTACACAATAAAAATAGGTCCTCTCAACTTAAATGTTAAACCTAGAAACAACACAAGTCAGTTCTTTCACCATTCAATTTTGAACTATTTCTAAAACCTCCAAAATAATACCCATCTAGCATCCTGTGTGTCATACCGAAGTCATAATGGCCGCTGTGCACAAGCTTACTTGAAGTCGGCAGGCCAGTTTCCTGTTCCACTTAGTTGTCAACAAGCACCTGGAGATGAGTGCTTTAGTTGGACTAAAACGTAAGAAATAGAATGACATAGCTGACATAGAATGGAAATATTTTTTTTCTTGGTTTTCATGAATTATGGGAGGCTGTGCATAAACAAAGAGCTATCATGAACATGAGGCATGGTTGTGCCCTCCTTCATATGAAAATCGTGAACTTAGAAATAGCCACTAAAAAATGGGCGAATTAGAAAAGAGCCTGCTTGTGATGTCAGACATCGCAAAGCCGTTGAAGTTCAATTGGGGTTGCCAAAGAGGGCGCCATTTAGTCAAACGGAACATACCTAGCCTAAATATATGGTTTTAATTAGTCTTGTAAAATGGCAATTGAGTTTTTTTTTTTTAAAAATCAAAGTTGAATATATACTATTTTAACATCAGAGAACACAGTGCAATACTCATACTCAATTCATCCATTCTATGTCCTCTTTAATGTCCATGGGCGGCTCTAAGGAACACTGCACAGGGGGGAAGGATTTTCAGTGAGCAGATATTTTTCAGGTGATTGTTAACAGCAATGTCAATGATCAGGAAACTGGTTTGCCAACTTCAAGTAAGCTAGTGCACAGAGCCCATAGTGATGAAGTCTCAGGAATTAAACCAACACAAGTAACAGATGTATCAAATAACAACAGAAAATTACACATTTATCAAATGATACTAGTGCTTCCCAGTCATAATAAATACAACAAAGAAGCCTTGCATCATAGCGATGGTATAAATGGATACAACCATAGAGAGGGTAAATGGATTCAATCATAAACTAATGCTTAGAAAACATGGGATGGGCAAAATTGACCTATCCTGAGGCAGATTGGTCAATGAGTGAATGTATGGGAAATTGATATTTATGGGGCAATATGCAATATGGTTTTGTTATGTACAATAAAGAGGTCTTACAGGTCTCCTCTCAATGAAAACTGTCAGAGCCTCTCTGAGACAGCTGCAATAACAAATAAGGTTAAGCAATGTAAGATAAGCGTCCTTGTGTCTATGGGAAAATAACACTATGGTAATCATATTTGGATATTGTCCAATTCAAGTGTTAACACACAGAGACATGAACCACACTGCATGAGAGAGAGAGAGAGAGAGAGAGAGAGAGAAAGAACTAGATATATATAGAGAAAATATATATAATGCACAAAGTCATAGAGGATGCATGTGTCACATGACTTTTCCCTATCGATTCTTATGCATTGAAGTTAGGCCAAAGAAGTGCTCTCTTTAATCCTTACCATTGAGAATGTTTCCTCTTTGTCTCCTGCCTACTCATTTCAGGCTATAGGGAAGATGGCAAAAGGAAGCATTCTACTCTCTGAGGAGGAGGTAGCTGCAGTACACTCTGCCTCAAATGACAGATAATGTAATCTGTAGACTGGTATTTTCCTGTTTCTATTGCCTCAGCTTAATAAGGGGTCACAGCAAAGATTAATGACTCAGAGGAATGGGAATGTCATCGGCTAATATCTGTTGACTTCTGGTCTGGATTGAGTGCTTTGGTGCTGCACTAGTGGTGCTACAAATGCTCAAAACCCTAAGAGGGGAAACATATTGAGCATTGCAAAGCTACAAACAGTAGCTAACTAATACAACAAATGGAAACCAAACTGAAAGAGAGTTCAGAAAAAAACAACGTATTCTTTAGGCCAAAACAGTGGACCAACCCAAACAATCAAAACAATCAAAACAATTGCCTTTTTTCTCTTTGCCAAACCACAAACGCGCAATCAAACAACTTAATTTTTCCTTACCTCTTTGATGTCATCCTCTATGTCAGAGGACAGGCTGCTGAAGTCTTCCGTGTTGAGGTTCTCAAAGTCCGATTCGCCTGCAGCAATGGGCACTGAGACAGTTACGTCAGGATTACTGACGAAAGTCAAATACACATCCTCGTTGGACCTGATGTAGTTCTCTGCCGTGTCCTCCAACCCTGCAGCCACTCCGTTACTCTCCTTCCAACAGTCCAGGTCTTTGATGAACTCAACAGTAGTGTGGTTGGGAAAATAGATTCCATTGTCCATTCCATTGTTGGTGCGGCTGTCCACTGACTTGACCATGGCCAAGGGCTTCTTTTGCTTCTTTTTTCTCACACAAAGGCTCCGAAAGGAGAGACGCACCTTGAGCTTCACCCAAGCAATGGCCCTATGGATCCGAGCCATGGCTATCTGAATGTTGTTTGTGTCACTGTCGTCTTCCACAGCCGTCAGGTTGTCAGCACTGAAAGAGCTGAGCAGCAGCGCAAGAAAGAGGTTGAGGACCTGAGGTGTTTCGGAAAACACAAGACAGACATATGTTTTGTGACTCAAATAGATACCTATAGTGTAAATATGCTTGCTTTTTAAGTTTTCAGAGACAGTTGCCCCATTAACGTACCACCAAATTTCCGATGACCATGACCATCATGAAGACAGTGAGACACATGGCCTGGCCCTCGTGGACCTCCATGCAGTCCCACATGGTCTCAATCCACTCGCCACACAACACCCGGAACACAATCAGGAAGGAATGGGGAAAGTCATGCATGTGCCAGCGAGGCAGAAAACAATTCACAGTACAGTTGGGGTCACAGTCATTACTGTGAATGATTTTGCATCTATTTTTTCTGTAGCTTGTGCCAAACAGCTGCATGCCAACCACAGCAAAGATGAAGACAATAATGGCCAGCACCAAGGTGAGGTTCCCCAGGGCGCCTACTGAGTTCCCTATGATCTTGATCAGCATGTTCAGAGTGGGCCATGACTTGGCAAGTTTGAAGATCCTCAACTGTGAGCACAAATTCATTTTGACAGTTTACAGAATTTCCTTAAACACTGCAAAAACATTATTTGAATTTTAATACAACAAGGAGGATGATCTTACCAATCTGAAAGACCTGAGCACAGACATCCCTGATAGTTTTGCCAGCCCAAGCTCTATCAAGCTCAAGATGACAATAACACTGTCAAATATATTCCAGCTATCTTGGAAATAATAGTATGGGTCCATAGCTATAATCTTCAAAACCATCTCACCAGTGAAGATTGCTGTAAATACCTGTCCACAGAAACATAATCAGTGAAGCCATTCAAGTAAGCGAACAATGAGATAATTCAAGTTAATAAATCATAACATAATGCATCGATTTCGCATTTCGCAAGAATGTCACATAAATCGCAGAATAATGTAAATACTGTCTATGGGGAGTGTCTTACCAGGTTCCCTACATAGAGAACACGTGTTAACAGTTCTGACCCTGGATGTTGCTCCATTGACATAAACACTGTATTTAAGACTATACAGATGGTTATGGCTAGATCAGCAAAAGGGTCCATCACAATAAGGTTGACAGTTTGCTTGATCTTCACCCATGAGGGACAGTCCCAGATGAGAAGAGCTTTGGCATGCTCAAACCAACATGGAGGGCACTTCTGTCTTGCCTCTTCAAGTTCTGTTGAAAGTTTCACATTTATTGTCATACGCAATAAAAAACAAAATAATTACAATATTACAAAAACACCATTAACAGTAATGTAATTTTTTGACTTTATGAGGTAAGTTGAATAGCGATATTAAAATTGTAATTGAGAATCAGTGAGACAATATGAAAAGAGGTTCACTAGTGGTAAACTGTTCTTGTACAATAAGGTCAAATGAACCTTGATTTGTATACACAGAAACAGAGAAAAGACACACATACCTTCCACTGTGGTGATAATACTGGCCACGCTCAGGGCTCTTTGCCTTATAGCCAGGTCATCTAAAAAGTCTGAGTTAGAACCATATCGGACCCTCCTGAAGGAACCACTGCCAGGAGAATCCTTGAGATGGAGGAAAATTCAAAGTACAGTCAGGAGCAAGCTTTGGCATATCTCTTAAACAAGCCATCCATCATACAACCCATGCCCCCCACCCACCTCTCTCTTACACACACACACACACACACACACACACACACACACACACACACACACACACACACACACACACACACACACACACACACACACACACACACACACACACACACACACACACAGATCCTGAAGAAGACTCAAGCTCTCATTTTGAGGTTAGCATAGGACACTGGGCAAAGGGTCATACCCCAAATGCTGTAGCCATTTGAGATTCATGTATGTCTGATGAGGAAAGAGACATCCCCACAGAACCACAAAGCACACAGCAAAACAATATGTCTGTTGCAAAATAGCACACAACTTTAAGAAGTGGTAGGAGAAAACAAAGGATAGTTTGACATTTGGACATTTGGACAGCAATGGACATTTCTCCATGCTAGCTAAGGAAGACACATTCTATGAACAAACACCTCCTGAGAAGCATGTACTGTTACTGTATGGATATTTTCACAATGAGGGTAAGTGCTTGACATTATCCGCATACATGTCTGTGAGCCTGAAGATACCTGATTATATTGGCTATCTGTGAGCTATCATTCAGTTTACTATGGAAGAAAACTAAACTACATTTGGACATTCTGTAATATGTTTTATACACAGAATTATCACAATTGTAATAGATATAGGCATTATGAAATAAAAGTCTTATGCCAACTCACCTACCCTGATTGTGAAACTACCGATATATTATCTGTGTGCAGTTCTTTTCAAGCATTAACAAATGTAACAAAAGACATAATATTCTTACAATAAAACAAAAATCAACGCTAAATAAAAAAAAAACAGAACAAGAATTTTTTTTAAAAATAGAAATGAAATAAAACAACTATTTCATTCATCCATACATCATATTTTTGTCTCTATAAAACTAGTTTTACTACATTTCTGTACTATAAAGTTACAGTAATAACACACATTCTGCTCAGAACTATACACAACACGCCACAGCATCAAATTATAGTAGTATCAATGAAAAAATACTGATTACTTGGACCTGAAGGAAATGTAGCTTTGTTCAGTGTTTCAATTGCTTATTCAAATCATACGCACTCAAGTTAAGTCAAGTTCCAGAAAAGCTCATATAAATTAGCTAAATTAGTTAGCTAGAAGAAGCAAAGAAAGCCCAGTTAACACTGATAAAAGCTTGCTAACATTCTACCTGGCATCTATGGCAGTGTTGTTGGAGATGTCGTGCTGTAAAGGATTTTCTAACATTGTAATGATGACTTAAAACACATAACTAAATGTTGCATACTCTGGACGCTAAGTGGGAATGCCAGGTATGTTTATCTGTCCTTCAAATGACCATGTGATGCTGTAAAGAATGAGCAGTAAGCAAAACAAAATGTTTTGTATCTCATGTTTAAAAAACAATTACAAAAAAAATGAGGATCACATGCTTAATCAGAATTGAAACAGTAACTATGAAATCTGACACCAGTCAGCCAGACATCAGAGGACTGAGAAAACCGCTTGGCTCAGCTCATGAGAACACAAATTCTTACGGTATCACACGGGGTGGGGGCATCTATCGTCACCACAGGCAAGCGAAGGTGAGCAGGTGATGAGGGCAGCGACCCTCCGGCCACCTGGGACCCTATCCCATTGTGGTTCACGGAGCTCTGGATCTTGCCGTTGGCTGGTCGGAGGATAAGGGAGGGGACGCTGGTCTCACTAAAGCGGGGCCTGCGTGGCAGGAAGAAGGAGCCATGCCGGCTGCCCTTGTCAAAGGGGCTGTGCTCGTCATCAGCAAAACCAGTTTCTTCCAATGCCCCGCCACGGTAACTGAAGACACTACTCCTGCTGTTCCGTCTGGGTGACAAAATGGACCCTTGGAAACTAAGGATCGACTGGGAGAGAAAGACATGCCTCAGTCTTGGTTGACTATTACAAAAGGGCAACAGCCACTCTGAGGCCCGCATTTGACAAATGATTACAGTGGAGCTGATAAGGATGACAGTGATGATGATAACAATGATGATACAAATGTGATATGGTACCCAGACTAATGCAGAAAAGAGTTAAAAGATGACAAAAACAAATAAGCATGGATGCATCCCACTGATGGTGGTGAGGATGATGATGATGTTGCTGCTGATGATGTTTTAAAAAAAGGAGCAATGATGGCAATAACAAAGAATGATGATGTATATGACAGAAAATCAGATTAAACAAAAATTGAAATAAAAAATATGAAAATATGATGACAACATGTGATAAAAAGAACAATCTCAACAAAAAATGCAATATTTAATATAATATATAAGGGACAACACTGAATTGCTACTAACATCCCAAACACATACAATTCTAACATTTCTTAAGTGTCTATTAAAACTTTCAATTTCGTGAAGAACAACATTTGAACATCTACCCATCTACCCATCCATCCATCATGGTTCTGGCCTACCCTGTTGTAGGGGCCAACAGCAAGAGGGGACGTCTCACCTGATGTGGGGATGAAGGATGCTCCTTAAAGGAAAGGCGGTTGTTCCTGTCCAGGAAACGGAGAGAGGGTCTTCTGATGCTGTCCTCCGACTCGGAATTGTGTGACCGCTCACTGCCACCCCTCTCCCCATCTTTTCTGCGTTTTCTGCGGTTGCGGCGCTCCTTGGCACTTTTGGAACTGAATCTCGAGACGTTGGAAGATGACGATGATAGCCCGTCACTCATTAACTTGGTTGTGACCTAGTAGGCAGACATACAAGTCAGAGGAAAATCTAGTCAATTCACATTTAGTGGATGATTTGAAGTATTTATGTGTTCCTGCCTGCCTGTCTGTCTGTGAGTCTGTTTATCTATCTATTGCAAATGTCGCAAATACTATCTGGTTTCATCTTTGTTTGTTTCATCACAATTCTCATATGGGTCATGTTTCAAGAGCAAGCTGTGAATATTGTCCCCTGCCAGTGTGTTTACAAAACTGATTGATTACTTGAAGCCACTATCAACATACTCTAGTGCTAGCAGTCAACAGCAGTGTCATTTCCCTGTGGCCTTGAACAAATATTTAGTTATGAAAGACAAAGGAGAACAAATAATGCTAACAAAAACAACACGTACAGTAAGCAATAGATCAAGTTATTCTGTAACTCGCTTTTTACCTCCTCCGGTTGTCTTTTCAGCGTCTCCAACATAGCTTGGAACTCCTCCTCCTTCTGCTGGGCCTCCTCTATGGTGGCCTGGTTCTGCTCGTCGTAGGCCATGGCCACCACAGCCAGGATCAGGTTCACCAGGTAGAAGGAGCCCAAGAAGATGACCAGGATGAAGAAAATCATGTAGGGCTTTCCTGCTGCCCTGAGAGTCTGGGGACAAATACCCAATGGAATTATAGTCACCAATTATAGCCTCATTTACAACAGATTTTTCTGTTTTGATCACTCATACCCAAGCTCAATTAGCCTACTGTATATCACGACTATGTGCAGATCCCGAAATAGTCCCGTTCAGACAGACAAATCGTCATTAAAGTCTTCAAAGAATATGGACACAACATGAAAGGAAACATATTCACAATATGATCAAAAGCATCTTTGTAAATTGATGAATGTACAGTAGGCAATGTTGTGTTTTTTACTTTTTTTGAAAAGGTCATTATTCCCATTGTTCACAGATCGGCCATTTACTGTATCACAGAATCACAGAATGGGATGAGCATTCATCAGCAACTCCTTCAGTAATAAACTATACGCTTTATTGCTTTTGAAAACTATTGTGGTGATCCCTTTCATTCTAAATGTTTTTTAAACACACCTGTTCACTTTAAGAATGGGGTTTGTACAACTGACAATAGCCCTTGTTTGAATAGCCTATATGTGAAATCAATACAGACAAATTGATGCTCTTCATTTGTGTACTATGTGGACCAGCCCTTAAAGTCCACCAGTCCATCAAAAGCACCAGGACAAACTGCACACAAAGCATCCTTTGGAAATAACGCTTCTAAAAGAACCAAGCAGGCAGTCCTCACCCACCTGCTGGTAGAGTCGCTCCCAGCAGTCCTGGGTCATCAGCCTGAACAGAGACAGGAAGGCCCAACCAAAAGAGTCGAAGCTTGTGTACCCGTAGTCTGGGTTCTTGCCCGCTTTATAGCACCAATAGCCGTCTGGGCATACCCTGGAAAAGATTTCATTACAAATGTGTCCTCGTTAAATGCTGGCTCTCTCTCTCTCTGCGTACACACATGTAGGAAATAGAGAGACGGGTTGAACTGGCACAATGGTTCATCTGAACAATGAGGGCCGCTCTCAGGGCCTTACCCAGCTCCACTGCCATTCCCGCACAGCAAGGCATCTTTATGGCCACGGATGAAGTAGTGGTTTTCTGAAATCAAAAATACAGCGGAAGCCATGAGTATCATGTGCAACCCTGGAAGAATTGTCAGACACAGTTATGGAGTCTGTAAAAGTATGGTATTATGAAATTCCAGTCCTAAAAATGGAAGCTTTGAAGCTTTGCCAATAGTACTACATTGTGTAAACAATATCAAAAGCATAAAACAAGAAGGTAAACACACACACACACACACACACACACACACACACACACTTTCTTTTGTGTCATGACCTCTGACATAACTAAATATAGCCTACTGCAATGTTACGGAACGAATTCAAACAAATATCTTTCAGACACACCCACATATAGCAACATGACGGTTCCCACACATATCACTGATCAAAACTCACCTGGGTCCGAGCTATAGTTTGAGTCACTTATGATGTGATTCACTGATGCACTTTCGTTTTTGTCGTATTTCAGTTTGACACATTTGTGCTTAAGGTTGCCCATGAAGAGCTGCAGCCCGATCAGAGCAAAGACACTCAAGCAGAACACGGTGAGTATCATGACATCAGCCAGCTTCTTCACTGACTGTATGAGTGCTCCTACAATAGTCTTCAGACCTATGGGAAGCAATGGAGGACAGTCCACAGTGTGAGCAAACAGCATTGTAATCAGTCTCTACAGCTGAGCTTCTGAACAACACGACACAGTTCCTAGATTTCACTTCTTCATCCCATTACAACAACTGTTTTCAAGTGTATGCTACAGTACATCATACAGTATAATACTCTATGAACAGGGTACAATAGTGCACAAGGGTAGATCAGGAGGTGGATATCTACAGTAATAACTGGACTATGTGATGAAAACAAACTAATAAACATAAACAAACTCAAAACATCAGAACCAGTTAAGACGAACCAAGCAGAGTGAGCGCACAGAAAGGAAAGAAACAAATTCCTTACTACCCATGCAATCAATCACCCTGACTGGCTTTGTGGATGCTCAATACCTCATGCAAATAAAACTGAATGCCATCCTCAAGGCCTGTAATATGCTGTCTATTATATAAAATAATGAGAATTAATACAGATAAAAATCTAGGAGAATTTGAGGAAAGAAAGCAGGTGATCTTTTCTCTTCTCTGAAAACAAAATAATGTATTGTTGCTTTCGCTATTTATAGTGCAAAATGAATAGTAGAGGAGGGCCGTTAAAGCCGGCTGGCTAATCGGTCAACTCCACTCTTTCACCTGGATCTCACCTGGAACGACTGATATTGTTTTGAGGGCCCGTAGCACTCTGAATGTTCTTAGTGCAGACAGATTGCCCAGGTCCACAAACTCTGTGACATATCTGCGGGAGAGTGGGGGAGGGGAGAGTGGGGAGGGGAAGAGATGCAGTGACATGGAGGACAGGGAGGAGCAGTCCGAGGAGGAGATGAGGAGGAGCTGGACCAAGAGGAGGAACAGGAGGAGAGCGGACACAAACATCGCAGGCTGGCAGCAGCACTGGCGGCCTACGGCCACTGCTTACCTGGGATCACTGAAATAGTTTTCAAAGCCCTCAATACTCTGAAAGTGCGCAGAGCTGAAACATTGCCTAGGTTTACAAACTCTGTTACATACCTGCAGAATCAAATTGCAGAGTTATGGACCAATGAGAGACTCCAGAACAGCATGCACTTCTCTGAGCATTGGTCTGGGTGGCTACACCCCATAAGTACATGCCAGAACGTTCTAGTAAACTTCCCTCTCTATGAAGATACCAGACTATCTAGTAAACTTCCCTCTCTATGCAGATACCACACTAACAAGCCATCTTTTTTGCAACTGTTTTATACATACAAAAAATAATTATACATTCACTTTCAAGGTGAAAACAGATACAATATATATAGTGACTGTTAAGTCTTCATCAATCAGTTCAACCTTACCTGGTTCAAATAGTCTTTAACCAGATGACCTATAAGTTATACATAACAGGAGCACTAAATATTCTATAGCTTTCAATTAAAAAAAAAAACTACCACATTCTAAGACAAAGGTACGTCTGGACATGCATACTTACGCCATGACAATAACACAGAAGTCCAACCAATTCCATGGATCCCTTAGAAAGGTAAACGGCTCCACAATAAAGCCCCTTGCAAGAATTTTAATGAGGGATTCAAAAGTATATATTGCGGTGAATGTGTACCTGTGACAAAGCAGGAGAGGTAGGTTATTGTGCTATGATGGCAGCTGATTGGAATGTTAGTAAACAGAGTTAAATTACAGAAAATAAATACATGATCCTGCACCTATGATGTGACATAGTTAATCACATACAGTGCACATTCACGTTGTTAGAGAATACTTACTCCACAGGCTTTGGATTCGAAGGCTGTGTCATAAACCCACAGTTGGTTAAGATGGTGCACATGATCAACATGCTGAACAATGTAGAAATCATGGTTAAGGAAAAACATTGATAAGAAATGAACAAAGCAACGAAGTGCTTAAAACATACAGTATATACTGTATATATATATATATATATATATATATATATATGTTTTAAGCACTTTGTTCTATTTGCATGTTATATATATAAAAAAAATACTTCACTGTATATTGCCACATTCAATGTCCATGTGGAATTCAGAAAAGGATATCGATGCACCAAAACTCTAATAGCAATTCTCCTAATGGGGTTGAAGGGGCTTAAAATATACAAAGCGCGTTTTGCACTGAAGCGGAAGATTGTCTTCCCTTTGTTCAACACTATAAAGGTCTACAAAGAAAGAGCACATGAATTAAAGGAACATGACCCCATCCCACAACCCTCAAACACAAACACACACACACACACACAAATAAAGGAAATACAACTCAACAACCTACCTGGGACACTGTAACATACATTTCAACAACAACATAGAAGTGTAAAGACTACTGAAAAATGGGGAATGATGGGTGCATTGATGTATTCTATCCTATTCACATATGACCTAGGCAACATGTCTCCCTATAACCAGCTGTTTAACCAATGTACAGCACAAGATGAGGGAGAATTAAGGACCGCCGGTACATTTCTCTCTGCCTATCTCTCTCTTTCTCCCTGTGGGTCTGTCTTCGCTGAACAAAACAAACCAACCCTTGGTTGTTTGCGTTGCTTGCAACAGCTCAGAATTTAACACGGGAAGTAATTATAAGCATCCTGAATGGCTTGATAATTATGACAGTAATGGGTAGAGGCAGGAAAAAAGGACATTAACTGTGTAGTCATATGAGTAATTATGCAATGAGTGACTGGCGATGACCACCACACCAGGGACCAATCCTCCATCAGAAAGGACAAATTGATCCGTGCCAGCTTCCTCTTGCGGACCAATCAAAAACCAACCAGACTCACTTTTTTGTTGCTGTAATAAGGGTCCATGTCCTCCAGAGGGGTGGACACCAGTTCAGGGGGCAAGTCCCCGTATATGAAGGGCAGGATTTTCCCCGCCTCCAGGTCGCTATTGGGTTTCGGGGCATTCTCGTCATCTTTGGCCCGCTTGTCCTTTGGCTTGTTTTGGGCCTCCTCGCGGATGCGATTCTCGATGGCTTTGAGTGACTCGCGGCTGAACGGACGGAAGCTGTCTGGTCCGGGTGGCAGCAGCAGCTGTGCCATGTTGTCATCATGCACTGTCAGCGTGTCCAGTTAGCCGCCTGCACCAGAGAGGGCTGCAAGGGCCAGCAACAGGGGAAACAGGCAGAAAAGAGGAAAAGAGAAAGAGAATGAAAGAGGGAGTGAGAGCAATAGAGTGAAAGAGTGTAGAGAGAGATGGGTGGAGTGGGGGTGGGGGGGGTACTATAATTAGCTGCTGAAATATTGACTGAATGTCACTGGTTACAGAGGTATCTATGGAAAACAACTGCATCACTCTCTGTCTCTGTGACACCACACTGTTTTTTTCATTGCTTTTCAAAGTAAAACAACAACAACAACAACAACAACAACAAAAACAACAAACAAAAATCCACTGCTGCACACTGAGTCTGACATGTGTAGAAAGTAAAAACCCGTTCTCAGCACTCTTAGCTCCGTGGTTCAGACGGAGATATTCAGTCCCCATTTCTGAGCACAGACAGACCATAGCAGGAGAGGCGGAGACAGAGATGTTCCACTCTAATCGCATCACTGGACAAATGGGTTTACCGAAACACTTACTGAGGATCTCTGTGGATTTCATCTCTCTACCGACTGCATTCTCAAGAACCGCACCAAGCAAATTGTGTTTCCACATGTATATAGAGTCTATAGAGTTGCTGTCTACTCCAGGCTATTTTACAAAAGACAGACCTTTCCTATTCTGAAAAGGTCTACTGTATATCTCACTTGTCTCTTCATATACAGCATGAATGACTAAGTGGGTCCTGAGCACACATGGGGAAATGTTCTCTAGGGAATGCACACCTTAAGGGGCTAAAATTAGCTCTAATTTTACAAGAAACTGTGACTTAACATGCTTTTATTTTATGGCCAACAAGAGCTAGTTTAGAGACAATCTTATCTGTGATAGCTGAAGTTTCCAGAAGGCCTCATCTGTGATAGCTGAGGTTTACAGATCATTGGAGACTATATACTGTAACTGTACAAGATAATAACATGTTGTCTTGTTCTCAGGCTGGTGGGATTGAACTTCCATGTCCAAGAGGGGGAGCTAAGGTGAGGCAGGGCCTGAAAACATGAGGATTCCAGCAGGTCCCGTTACATCATCAAAAAGCAAAACTCAAACTGCTCCGAACACACTACAACTACATCAAATGCATTCACACTGAGTAACTTTTCTCCCTGGAAACGTAGAGGCTTTCTAGTGTGTAGAAACACACCAAAGTACAGAATGTACTTTTCACCACCTTGGGCACGCTGTTGTCAATGACTCAAATGCTTCCTGTATTTTGCAATCATATAAAAGATTGATTGCCCGGGGAGTAGATGGAGCTAAAAAATCCAATTCAACCAGCCAAAACACACATCCCTGAGCTGTCAGCAAAACATCAGCATGCTTAATCTCACTCATTAGCTCTAAAAATTGCATTCTTATTTGCTCATTAGTCACTATCAAGATAAAAAAACAAACTAAGTCAAGTTGAAAGTCATGAACTCACAAGCAAGGTGTTACACTACGCATGAACTGTCCATCTAAATTGGTGATATGCAGTTCCTTTGTTAATTGCTATACAGTGAGACTATACAGGAAACATCAGTACATTTTCTACAATGTATGGTATAACACAACCATATATGTAAGCACACATTGGGCACACAAAAGGATGGCTTTTCCAATCTTCAGCTCATCTTGCAGCTCATCAATCATTTAGTAGCTGTACAATGACAACAAAAAATACACTATTGAGAATTGAGACCATCCCTGCTATTTTGACAATAAAAAAAGCTTTGCATCCACATTAAATCAAATTTTGTTCCTTTTTGGTGAGACCTTGGGCTATCAGCTACAGTGGTACAGTGAGCTGACAACACCATGCTTACAGTTACATGCAGGCTCCTCCTAAATCTGAAAACACATCCTTTTATTCTCAATTGGATTATTAAATTCAAGTCTTTAACCTGTGACCCACTAACTGCTGCTGTCCATGGTTCTGAAACACTCCCCCACAATGATGTGTTTCGCTTCGACAGAAGCCTTCACTATGACTAAGAAAGGCACTTCCTACCGCATTACAGTGGAGCAGCCTGGTGAGGACATTTAAGTGAAAGCGAGAAGCCTTAATAGAGCACTTTACTGAGGATCCCAAGCACGCTCCCCTCCTTTTTGTGCTAATGGATTGAGACACTGACGTGCATTTGTGTCTCTTGCCAAGATGCCGTTTCTGTAAACACTCATTTGAGAGGATGTTGACAGCTTCTGTCTGACAAAGAGACACGAAGTAGACAACAAAAAAATATCAGTAGTGGTGGAAAGCATTGTAGGCGTTCAGAAGGGGGAAATGAGTTTTCCTCTGCCTTCCATGAGCACATTTGACACTAAAGGCCTTCTGTGATCCTAAGATCTCACTGTAGCATGTCACCTGTTGTTCATGTATAAATCATGTTGAATGTGGTAAGAATGACAAACAGGAGTCAAATTAATATTTTGCATGCCATGTATGCACCTACCATGGAAAAGACAAAAAGCTATCACTATCAACCACTGACTTAATATAGGCAGAAGAGAGTGACTGCCACCTAAAAAAGTTGGCTTAATTTATGAAAAAAAAAAGGTTTCATTTTTATAAATAAATTATTCCCTACATAAACTGATGCTGTCTTCGGTCAGGACAAATATGTTCCTCATCCAACAAGTGTTCCTTCAAGCCCCACCCCACTTTAAGATATTGTCCCCTTCTGTTGTTATAAAATAGGACTGATATTAAAACACAGTAATTTCAGAGGACTCTGTACACAAATAGTATGTTTGTGCAGTGGGAAGTAGTGTAAACATTATTTAGGTAGGCTATTTATCTTTAAATAAAGTATGTCTAAGAGACTTTGTTTGGTCAGGTTATCCTGACCGGATGTGTAGTCAACAACACAAATGTACACAACCCTTTTTTTTTCAATAGCCATCTGTTAAATGCTTCTCCAAGAAAATATATTGCGTCTACCAGACGTGGGCAACCGCGAAAGGGCGTTGACCAGATCTAGGCTACTTGATTCATGTGTATGGTAGAAAGAAACAACAAATGCACTATCAATATAAATTCCTTATTTTAATATTAAGCGTTTAGCTAACTTGCAGTCTTTTAATTACCAGTACAAATACTTTAAGGCTGGGTGAGATATAAAAATAGCTGGTGGTTGGCTAATTTTGTAAAAACACGAGGGTATATCTTTATTATCTTTTTAGCAATATTAGTAGGCCTATTCTTAAACAATAAAATTTAGCATGTGCCTCTCTAATAAAACTTACTAGGTAGCATCCTTTCAAAGCAGACAAGACTCCTGAATTTTTCATACCAACAGATGGATATTTTTCTGACTATAGTCTATGTTTGCAAAGCAGTGGTATTTAACATTTAAGAAGAAAATTAATTGTCTAACAATATGAACCACAATTTTCTAGGATATGTTAAGTTTCTGTGTTCTCAAGATAATAGTTCAACTGATGTATACCATCACAGAGTTTGCTCAGCTGACACAGCAGTTGTTTTTAGGTAGATGGATCCAACCCAAGCATCCCAACTGTGGATCACTCACCATGTTCACCCACAGCAGGTTGCTATAAAGTGACGAAAAACGATGTTCTGCGAATGCCACTCACGTCCTCTTTTTTTTCTTCGTGCACTATAACGCTGGTGAAACTTGAAGTCGAGTAATCTCAGAAAGAAGTTCAATCTCGACGAAGCTACCGGACGAGAGAAACACTGAGGCCAGGAGGAGTCAGTTAGTAACCGAGCCGAAGCAAGCTTCGAGCGCAGCTCTCAGCGCTTCCGGTGGTTCATCAGTGGGTAGCTCTGATGACGCCAGATTCTCAGGGGACATTAGCGGTGTGATTCTGGCGTTCAGGCAGCTGTGGACATGAGTTTGACCATGGACATTCTCTAACGAAGAGATCAGACATATCCTGTGTACGAATGAAATCGTTTCCACTGGGTCTACCTGTTGACGGTCCAAGTAGGCTATCCAACAACTTCACCTCAGTGCAACTTGTGAAATCCGATATTATCAGTGGATTTGTGTGCATTTTAACCTAATATATTACGCTATATGTTCTTTTAAGGAAGTACTGGACCACACCAGAACTTCAGAGCTCCCTACACAAACTGCCTTAACTGTAATGTAAAAAAGCTAAATGTCATCATGGTGCCAGTTTTCCAAAGCACACACTCCTGTAGAACTAAAAGATGACCACCCCACCCAATGTTCTGGACAGCTCTGTCCAGGTCAACTTGCTTGTTTGCTTTCAGGGAGCTCTTATGGCACCTGGTGGTTACTATGTGCATTGACGTCAATGAACACAGGCAGACTGTATGAAGTGTTCCTGCCAGCAGATGACTGTAAATAATGACCGTCTGACAACGCTTCAAGTGATGCACCTGAAATAAAACAAACATGCAATGCATAAAACTATTCTGTCTCAGATTTATAAGGCATGTTGTTGATGTTGTGATGGTAGTGTGGAGATTTAGCTGCGCTTAGAGGGACAACCTCTCTGGCTGAGAGACAGAATGCAGTGAGGCAGGAAGGATCTATCTCCAAGGAAACTTTCCCTGAGATCATCCAGATGTCACAAGGTAGTTGCCTAGCAGCATGAAGGAATCTGTAATACCACACCACCACCAGGTCTTACAGGCATGATTATTCTCTGTTTGTGTGTTTGTGTGTGTGTGTGTGTGTGTGTGTGTGAGAGAGAGAGAGAGAGAGAGAGAGAGAGAGAAAGAGAGAGGGAGAGAGAGAGAGAGAAAGAGAAAGAGAGAGGGAGAGAGAGAGAGAGAGAGTATCAGGTTGTGCATGCATGCCTCTGTATCAACAGCCACATGCTGCACTTAAATATGTCAATTTGTTGTATTTTTATGAGAGGTGTCTGAAGTAAGTGGATTTATGGTTATATTTATGGCTATGGTTACATGATTAGCACACATGACTTAGTTACAAATAAAAACAATACAGTAGTTAAATGAAAATAAACAAATAATGTACAAACCATAACTCATAGGAACCGCTAAATTAAGTGCATGTTGAACATGTAGACCCCTCTTGAAAGACCCAAAACTATCACAGGAACAGAGAGCAATAGGCAACTCATTAAACAAGGAACCAGAGTGGAAAAGAGTCTTAAATTTGACCTAGGGTTTATGGCTGGCTCAGAGAAGTTAAGTCGGTCATTAATTATGACACCCAAGTTATTTACACAGCCACTCTGCTTGTGTACCTTTCAAACACTGTCAAAGGGGTGGATCTTCATCAATACATCCAGTCGACTCAGCTGTGGGTTTATTATGGGTCATCTCCCTGTCTGTTGCTCGACAGCTCTGACCCATCATTTGAGCTCTTGACACTCTGCCGCATCACACTGACCACTGGGCCTAGGTTTCTCCAGACGTTGAATTATTCTCTTGAACCACTGGCTTGACCATTATATGTGCAGTTGCTCGTAAAATGCGGCTTGAGTTTGGACGGATCTCTAAATCACACACACTCTCTCAGCTGAAGCACAGATGGAGCTGGAGAGTCGGAGCTGCTATAGGCAGAGTCAGGCCAGGGTCAGACGGCGGGAGCACTCGCGGCCCTATCACAAGGAGAGATGGAGAGCGCTGAGCAAACAGAGCCGAGTGGGTAGTGTTGCACGATGCCAGGGCTGCTAATGATGGCGGGGGCCATTTATCATGTGAGGCTGGAGGGTGCTGGTGCTGCTGGCGGCGGGAATGAGGCTGGTGACTTCATCCTCTCACTGCTGCAGATGAACGGTATCTGTCTGCATCTCATGAGATGAGCACTGGCTGCAGCAGCCTATTGCTGGACAGTGACTAACGAGCAGCAATCACGCAGTATAAGGCGGTGACAAAGGAGTGGATCAATCTTGTCGATTTGTAATGAAATATTTGGGAGCACTCTGTTCATCATTCATAAAATCCAACATGTATAATACAAACTTTAGGCCCATACGGGTGTGAAGAAAAAATTCTCCATTAAACATGTGGCCCAAATCACTGTAGCCTATGTTATGTTCATTTGTTTCCACTTCTAAATGAAGTGCAAAGTTACTTGGAATGTTGGTATTCCTTCAAGGTACAAAGCTTCCCTAATTAACCCCTGACCCCATGTGTCCCCTGTGTCTCTGTGCCCTCAGGCCATGTCAGCTGATCTGCTCTCTGAACACTATAGCTAATTTACCATGACATGAAAACACACACACACACACACACACACACACACACACACACACACACACACACACACACACACACACACACACACACACTTCTGGCTTAATGTTCTAACTTGCCCATTGCTTTTAGATAAAGTCATTATGCAATTGTCCTCTAAGGGCCACAGCCTAACACCTCAGCACGTGTAGGTCAGCATAAAAGGACCGGTGGGTAACTTGCTGCTAAAACCATTATGCAGTGCAATTTCTCCTAATGCCCTTCATCTCTGGCATTTTACCTACACAAAGAGTGACTGTAATCTACTGGCAAATAGTTTGGGTTTTATTCGGGTTTGTGAATGCTGGAGAATGTGTGTCAAACGCTGCTTATTTTTTGAACGGGCATAGGGTAATTCTGCGCGATTCATTCGTTCAGGCTGAGCTGCCATAAACTCTTGCCATCAGCAGACCAGACTGGGTAGAAAAAAACACATCATGTGGTTGGATTCAGTCCACCCGGCGCGATCTGTGTGCACTGTGCACACGCAACGTTGAGTAAGCTAACGGTAATGTGTGGCTTGGTATAACTAGTTGAAGGGGAGACGGCGATTTTCGAGATGGAGAATGGAATAGTCAACAAACGTGTCGGAGATCAACAGGTGGGTTTTTCTAACTGCTGATTGGAATGGAAGTTGAAGTGTCTTGGAGGAAGAGGACCAGCAGCAGTCAGTTATTACTTCTACATTGTGTCTTTTTCAGACTGATAATGATGATCGCAAATCGCTTTTATCGACGCAAAAGGACGAGGTCGAAGGAGGAACAAGCTCGATGACCTCTGCATCTTTTAATTTCATCAATTCAATTATCGGATCTGGAATAATAGGTGAGCGATATTTAACGTTTCCTTTCACTCCTGTATTCTCGTAAAATCAACATACATTTGCCTTTTGAATTGTTGATTTATATTTTTGTTAGTTAGCACATAACCTATTGGCATTGTCGTGTAAATGTTTTATTACTGTTAAATAGTTTCAATTATAATCGTGCCCCTGGTGCTGAATCATATGACCTCTGAAAAAAATAATTTCATTCAGACAATGCATCACTGGTCCACACGGGTTATCCATATACACAGGGCAAATTGTCTGTAAAACCGCAGCACAAGCAGAAACGGGGAAACCTGTTTGGAGACTCTCCATTTGCAATAGGCATAAAGACTCGCAGCTGGACAAGCTTTTACACAACAAATTTTAACGAATGATAAAGTTTGTTTGCCTTGAATGCAGGATTACCATATTCTCTGAACCAAGCTGGCCTACCACTAGGATTGCTGCTGCTTGTGGGTGTCGCTTTCATCACAGGTATCAGAGATTGCAGTTGAACTGTATTGTATTGATTACTACTGTAAACTTCAAGCAGTAGGCTACAGTAAAATGTTGCACCATTTGTCTGCTCTCTCATTCCTCACCCGTGTGCTTCCCTCAGATTACTCGATCATACTGCTGATTAAAGGTGGCAATATCTCAGGGACAAGCAGTTACCAGTCTTTAGTGCACAGCACATTTGGATTCTCTGGATATCTGGTGCTGTCTGTACTGCAGTTTCTATATCCCTTCATAGGTAGGTCCATTACTTTGTGCAGTCCAAGTTTATTTTAGTGAGTTGAAGAAATCTTAAGTTTTAAGACACAACTCCTGATCAATTGGCTTTATATGTGCAAACATACAAGATGGCAAATGCAATTGTAAACGTGCAACTGCAGCTGCAAATTGTAATTATGAAAACAACGTAATAAACAATTTATTTCTCTCCCCCAGCAATGATCAGTTATAACATAATTGCAGGAGACACTTTGACAAAGGTGTTTCTGAGGATACCTGGAGGTTTGTTTTGTCCTTTTTAATTTCATGCTCGAAATTATGTTTTCATTTATTGCAAGACAGTATATATATACTTGTTTGTTTTAATTGTTTAAAATGATAGTAGTAGAAGTCCTCTCAGCAGACCTCTTTCTCTGTCTACCCATTGATTCATTTATCTAGTTGGCCCAGAAAGCATGCTTGCAGAACGCCATTTTGTCATCCTGGCATCCACCATTCTCACCACTCTTCCACTGTCTCTTTATCGTGACATAGCCAAGTTGGGAAAGGTACTGATTGCTTCCTCATCAGCATCTGTTGTAGGTTTGAGCGTGAAAGCAGTCTGCCATCAGATGTGATGAGATCCATTTTCCTTTGTTTGCAGGTATCCTTACTTTCCATGGTGTTGACTCTTGCTATCCTCATCATGGTCATCATCAGGGCAGCTACTCTTGGACCACAGATGTATAATGAACTGAAATTCTCTTTCTTAAATATACGATCTCTGCCTGTACTCACTCTCTTCATCTCTAGCACTATTTATGATTGTCATACAAGATCTTCCTTTCTTTTACACAGTCTACTGAGTACTCATTGTCTTTTCTCATGCACTTACTTTACACTACAGGAATTTCTATGTATTATCATTCTATTCTATACGGTCATGTTACGTCTGTCTCTATTACAGATAACCTCCGTGTACTGTAACCTGCATTCTTAATGTGTCCTCCGTAGCCCCCCTGCAGAGGATGCATGGTCATTTGCGAGGTGGAATGCCATCCAGGCAGTTGGTGTCATGTCCTTTGGTGAGGGCTCAACTTTATTTGTCAGGATACTGTGGAACATGTTTCAATTGTGTGGCATTTCACGTGTGTGTGTGTGTGTGTGTGTGTGTGTGTGTGTGTGTGTGTGTGTGTGGACGCGCGTGTCTGTGTCCTAGCCTTCATCTGCCATCACAACAGCTTCCTGATTTATGGCTCCCTACGAGAGCCCACTCTGAGCAACTGGTCACGTGTTACACACCTGTCAGTGGGCTCTGCGTTCCTGGTCAGTGCAGCGTTTGCGGTGGCAGGCTATGCCACCTTCACAGGATACACACAAGGTAAGCAGGTATATGCTACTCACAAACAGTTAGGGATATCTAGCTTTGGACATACACATTCAAAAGTTTAGAGAAGGTCACATTGAGTTCACCTGTAAAGGTTACATTGGACTTTAGGCTCATCCTGAAATTTCAGCAGAATGCTGAATATCCCTGATTTTCTGTGAGTAGTGTACACACACACACACACACACACACACAAAGTCAAGTCAAGTCAAGTCAGGTTTATTTACAGTATAAAGCACTTTTAAAGTACTATACACCAGAAGAGTTTATATTACATTATTTTTGTAACATCGTCTCATTTTGCATGACAGGGGACATATTTGAGAACTACTGCAGAAATGATAACCTCGCCACATTTGGCCGCTTCTGCTATGGCGTCAGCATTGTAACCACTTTCCCTCTTGAGTGCTTTGTTACACGAGAGGTACGGTTCCATGGCATTACTGTTACAAATGGAATACATATTGTCGTGTATGTTTATTGCTGTTTTTTTAGAGATATATCTTTCTGTGTTTATGTGTGTGTCTGTGTGAGAGTGAATGAGTGAGTGAGTGAGTGAGTGAGAGAGAGAGAGAGAGTGTGTGTATGTGTATTACTGTGCATTATTGTATGTAATATCACATACGTACTATATCTATTATGCCTTCCATAGGTGGTGTCAAATGTTTTCTTCAAAGGAGTTCTCTCCAACACTGCCCATGTTGTTGTTACCTTCGTTATAGTATCTGCATGTACTGCCATGTCTCTGGGTTTTGACTGCCTTGGTGTTGTTCTGGAATTAAATGTAAGTTTGACATCTTCTACTTTAAACTACAGTTTCTTTCTGGTGGCTCACTAAATACATACACATGCATTCCTTAAATTAAATGACCTCTTGTGTTAAAACTTCACATTTGGGTTTCTAAGTAAAAACAGAAAGTGGTGAGAGAGATCAGTGCGTTGCTGATTCCCTTACTGTTACTTTGAATTGTAAGAATTTTAACATAATAGGTTTCAGTTTTGAGTTTCTGATTTACTCAACTCCTCTCTGTTTGCCCCCCTCCCCACCCCCTTCCTACTGTACACCCATGTCTCTCCTGTAGGGTGTATTAAGTGCTACCCCACTCATATTCATCATTCCATCAGCGTGTTTCTTGAAGCTGTCATCAGGTCGCTGGTTTCAGGGGGAGAACATCATCCCTAGCATCATCTTGATGGCTGGGGTCTTTGTTATGACCACTGGCCTAGTCATGACAATCCTTTACCCTCAGGACTGCTCTCACGGGGCAGAGATGTTTTATTGCACGACTTCCAACATGTCTGTGATTACAACCACCGCACCTTCAACAATGCCAGTGCAGAATTCCACTCAGGGCATCTTTGACATGGATTAAACATGACAATTTTTTTCTTGTCATGTCCGTTGCATTTTGTACTACTATTATTGTATACTTTTGTTTGAATAAAATGTTTTGATTGTTCTCTGATTGTTTATTGGCTAATATAAGCTTGTCATATATGGAATATCACAAATCTGTTTGAAAAAGGTGTTAAACACTGACATACAACGCCAGTCATTACACTATCTGCCACCGGATGGCGCTGTATTTTCTAATAGCCTAGTGTACAGTATTTTCTCAGTGCAAAATGTGGAAAATTTGCCAGATTTGAAAAGAGTCATCTGTTTTGAACACAGGCTGTTTTCTCAGTCATGATACATAAAAAAGCAAAGCTTTTTGTAGTAAGTGACATTAAGATAGGCATAAATATCAACAAATGGAATTAGATCTCGTAAAATTACAAGGACAAAGATTAAGAAATTAGGGATAATTAATTAGGCTTTAGGTTATCATTAACAGATGTTAAAAGTAATAAACCAACCTTACAGATAGCTTCACTTCAGCTCGCGAACGCTCGTTGAATACAGCTTTTGATTGAAAAGGCCCATCAGGCAATTATGCGCTGTGCGTTGTTTGCGGAACTATTAGGTAGGCTACAAGTTGTATGCATATTATTCACCGCTTCATTAGTAGGCTATGCTCAAATAGAAGTCGGACTCCATTGTGTGGGAGTGCCTCCAGGACGGGTTTGTATATTTAACTGCTTACCGTGAAGTGGGAGGGTAGGGGGATTGGCAGTGATTCGTACCATCGTGTCATGACTTGAAAATGTAGTCTGCTGTTGCCTCCTTTTTAAAGAACGAGTTGTGCGGGCGGTCGACTGAAACAGTGAACCGACTGTTGGGGAGCTAGGCGTTGGAAAAAATGTTCCAGAATTTCAAACCGCGAGAAGAAGTCGGAAATATGTAATGTATAGGCTGAGAGCCACATACAAGCTGTACCTCAGCAAAACGGTATGCCCTCGGTTGTTGGAGAGTTAAAGTGTTGTTTTGGTTCCTCAGTTTTCTTTCCAAATCAAGACTGATGACAGTAGACAACTGTGGTAAGGACCTAGGGCAGGCGTGGTAAGTGACTGACACATTAGACACACGTCTTGCTACATACTGCATATGGCTTGTGAATATTGTATTTCTCATTCTGTCGCGTTAAAAATCTTTAGCTAGATACTATGACCTCACTGACAACAGTCGTGGATGCCCCCACTCCCAGACAGTCGGAGAGGTGCGAGGAGACATCTTTCCTTCTGTAGTTTCAACTCGGTAACAGCAAATGAACTTTGTTTTGCTTTCTATATTTTAGTCGGACAGACGTTGTCAACAGAGGTATGGATGACCATGGATGTCCAGGTACTCCTCATCGTCGACCGCCATGCACAAGGTATTTACATAAACGATATTTCAGTCAGTCTTCGTACACGTTAAAACGTCAGGTCGTATAGATAGATAGACTACCATGTATCAAGTGTCTATTATGGCTAAGGAACCAATCATGATGAATTATATGGAGCACAGAAGCGACACAGTGACAACTGTCACTTTCATCCAGTTATTTTCTGTCTCTCCAGATTTGACAGATGGTTACTCCCCACCATCACTTATTTTATAAACAATTTAGTCAACCATTTCTCAGAAGGTTTAAAGATGAATATAAATGAGTCACTACAGTGCATCTGATCCTCTTGGCCCCTCTCTTTAAATGACAAAGCCCCAACTTTTCTATGATCTTCTATTTGACAGAATGCTCCGTTTTCTTTATGTGATCATGTTAATTAAGGGTAGGGCTAGAGAGTACACATGCATTTAAAAAGAAGATTACAATGTGGTGACACAACCAGAATTCTGGAGAATAGGGTGTAACTAATTCAATAGAAAATTGGAGAGTGATCAGTTGTTTAAGCTGTATCAATCAGTCACTATACAGAGGTTTAAACCTATCTTACAGGTAATGCATCCGCAAATATTTCCGCACATGTGCGGAACTCCTTTACACAGTTGGATGTCATGTGTAGTGTGGAGGTCACAGTGTGTCTCTGTGGTGGAGTAGCCAATGCCACTGCTCCCTGTGAGCCACATTGTCTAATAGAGGTTTTAAGGGGTAATTAAAGTCCTAGTTGTTTCAGACATTGCTCTGACCTCTGAACCCCACTCATTTCCTGCCTCCATAGCAGCACTGAGAAAGAGCCGTGACCACATGTGGGGGTCATGGGAAATGCAGTTGGGGGGAAAACACAAACAGAGAGCAACATGCAGAATGCACACTCTCCAGGCTCTCAGTCAGGAAATGACAGGGCTCGTACGACTGCGAGATTGCACAAGGGTTTGGATTTGAACTGAACAGTGTCTTTGTCAGCGAGCCTTTCCGCATTTTACCAAATGCCAAGTGCTAACATGGCAACATCATTACCAATTTGTACAATGATATTCTATTCATTAGTGCCAACAGAGCTTCTCATGCATGGATGAATGTCAAGTCAGAAACATCAAAGAGCGGCTGTAATTGGGATGTCTTGTCCAGGGCCAGATATTTGGTTATGGAACTCCAATCCCAGGGAAGTTAAGTGATCAACCTTAAGGTGAAGGGACAGACCCATCCCTGCCTTCGTTTTTCCCACTCAGTCTTACTGTCAAATCTGATCTCTGTAAAAGTATTATGGATTCAGAGATGATGGAAACTCCCATTCCGTAGGAGCACAGTCAGTCGCCGGGGTATGATGTCAGCTGACAGGCCTCCAGTAGTTGGAAGCGCTTGCTCTTAAAAAGTTTTTGGGAGTGAGTTTTCCACCGGCGGGTTTTCGGAGCTATTATAACGCGACTACTCAGTGTTTTTTTGGCAGGAGTGAGGAGTTGCTCCTTGCCTTATTGTGATTTTAATTAGAGGCGAGATGGAGAATTTTAAAGGCGTTACCAGAGCAGCTCTACCAAAAAAAAAAAAAACAAGAAAATGTCTGCTTTTAGCATCAAGCTATTTCATTAGGATTATCAGCGGCCGTTGTCGTGGAGCTGCCATGGCACAGTGCAGTGTGACCTTCAAATGGCGAAATGAGAGCGTTGTGTAACTCAGGCCGGTGATTTGGGGTTGTCTGGCGCTCAGGAGGAGCAGACAGCCTCAGCCTTGTCTGTGGTGTAATTACCACAGGGGAAATAAAAACATGTCCCTCCACAGCCTGTCACGTCGGCCTGGCCAGCACGTGTTTCGTATTTACGTGCGGCTTCGCTCTCACCTCACCTCACATCAGTGGGTGCCACAGCCTCCGAGAAGCTGCACCCCCACTTCCTTCATGTCCAGCAACGTTTAGAGGAGTGAGCTAGACATATAACAAATGCATAACCACTGACATAGTGACAGTGCAATTTTAAAAGCAGGACAGTAAACGTATGGCAGTCTCGTTGAGGGCCCACGACTCTGATTCTCGTAATGAAATCTCCTTTATGTCACAACAGCTGCTCCATTGTTTGACTTCACATCTGGCTTTTGCATTCTGGGCCTTGTGAGTACACTGTACGTTATATTGAGCGGTATAGCACAGGCTTGCGCTTGGACTCATCCGTGGTGTCTGTCTGAGGAGTTGAACCTAAATTATCATTGTGCGAGAGAGTCACACCCTCTATACCTTTGGCTAATGGCCCAAGATGGCAGGTTTTCCTCAAGGGGGAATGTGGAATCAGTTAAAGGCTTTGGAATCAACAGCTGTTTCCATTCTTTTTCTCTCACTCTGTCTCTTGAATCCAGTCTCTTGGTCTCTTAGTATCTCACCCTGACTTCTCTTTGTCTTCTTTTTTCTGCCTTTCGTTCTCTGTTGCTCTTTTCTCATTCTGTCTCCCTGTTAGACGCACACACACACACACACACACACACACACACACACACACACACACACACAAACACACAAATGCACACATTCACCCACCCACACACACACACACACACACACACACACACACACATTCACCCACACAAGCACACCCTCATGCACAGTACACACACCACAGCTGTGTTTTCTAATCCAGTGATGAGAGCTATGGCTTAAGGAGAACAATCTCCATGCAGAGCTCCATGAAGAGAAATAAGCACACAGACAAAACTAGCAAGCGTTTTTTAACAACTCCACCAACCCTTAATGTGGGTTGAGAAATACTGCCAAAGTAGGCCCACCACTTTATAACAGTGTTGTGTGTTGATGGCAAGGACTGTGCAGGACCGTGACTTTCTTTACCTTAGTGTGTTGTTGTTTTAGTTGCCCATTGTCAGCCAGTCCTCAGCCTAAACGGGGGATGATATACTTGTGAGGCACACACTAGATTGCCACCGAACTATTCCCAAATCCACTCCCCACCATAGCAGCAACCTTGAGGAAGGGGCAAGAGTGCCTAAATGAGGTCAGAAAGAAAACAACATTTAGTTGGAACAAAAATATCATTGAGATGGAGGACAGACGTGTATTTGCGCAGTCCGGTCGTGTCTGGAGAATACAGGGCCTTTTATGTTTTTGTGCTTTATGCCTGACAGGGCCAAAACAGCCCCGGTGGCGAGCCTCCAGGCCACAGAATAATGGATTGTCTTTGTTGCCCTTTCGGGGCCCAAGCCGATGACCGTAAAGACAAGCGAATGCTGATTGCTCAGGGTTCGTCCAAAAAGCTGAGAGTCCTCTGCCAAGGGTAATTAGTTTGGTATATCTCTGGGAGCTCCCCTTTGGCTGCTGTCCTGCTGATAATGACAAGGGGAAGATGGAGCACATTCAGTGCCCATAGGTGTGGGGTAGTGTCCTCCTTTGTCTGCTCTCTGCATAATGGAAGGGGCTGCCAGCGTGTGAGATTTCCTCTAGTCTTTCACTGACATTTTGCTAATGTGGAAACGCACCTGTAAAGTGGCAGCCTACAGGTCGGACAAGTGTGTCATTGCTTCAGTGAGGAAAAATCCTGAAAGTCATTTCCTCGCTGATTTGTTATCTTTTGTCATATCCAACTTTGGTTCACATTTGACTGTACATTTTAATGAATGTGTATTTAGACAGCCTGTTAGTTTTAAATATAACAGCAATATTGGTAATTCCAGTGAGACAAATGACCTGAGGGGCATAAGAAAACAAACTTGTGGTAACCGAGAGGGTCCACCGAGCTCATTTTCATACTTTGGTCCAAAATGAACACAGAGCAATGACCATAACTGACAGTGTTATATATTGCAGCAATAATGTAATTCCCATTGCAGAAGTGTGCACAGCATCTCGCAAAGCCACTGGAACAGTCACTTCATCATGTTGACAAGATCTAATATTTATCACAGGGGGATGATTGTTTCCAATTAGCGTTCCTTAACTCAAGTTTGTTTCCTGGACTTCCCATGTATGATCTGTGTAATCCTGTTGGGGGCTTGGTACTGCGGCCCAGATGGCAGCGCTGTGGTGGGAGGGGGAGGGATTTGTGCGTCGCACCATGTGTTAAAAGGACAGAGCAGATTCCTCCGTCAGCAGCCCTCTCTCTCTCTCTCCTGGTGGCCACCACTGACTCCACACGGCGCGCTGCGCTAACCGCTTAGCATGGCAATGGGGGGGAGGGCATGTCCATATGAAAAGTTTATTGCATTAAATAACAATTTCCTTTGTTTTCTCAACCCAAAGGACGGACTGTTAATCCGGCGTGTGTGTGTATGTGTCTTGATGTGTCTGTGTCTGTGTGTTGTGCGCATGAGTGTAGGGGTTGGTGTGTGTGGAACACTAGATGGCGCTATCACAAGTGCCAAAGTGGCACAGGGACCACTCCACTCCAACACTGTGGTCTTTGTGTGTTTGGTCTTGCATATGTTACCCGGCACTGTGTGTGGAGAAGCCCACAAAAACATATCTGACACATTTGCCACAGAGGCGAGTCCACCTCCCACCCCTGTAGTGACACAGCTACGGCTTTCATCTCACTTTAAAGACGGCTTTAAACAAGGGCCAAAATGTAACTCTGTGCCACGAGCCGAGAGCTGACGAGAAAGGCGCTCTTTCACAGCCCCAGCTCTCCGATGAGCAACCTCGGAATACATTTGCACACACAATTCTCGTTTGATTCGTTAAAATCCTATGCAGAGTCACCGGGGTTCCAGCCATTCATTTGCGTATTTGGCACAAACGCACCTAGTCGCTTCTGTGTCTGTGTGTGTGTGTGTGTGTGTGTGTGTGTGTGTGTGTTTGTGTGTGGCAGGATACGCCGTTAGCGTGTGCTGAAAGAGCCTCTTAATGAAAAGTTCAAAGGCAAGCAGAAATCAAGGGGATCGCGGTGACGTTGCATTATTAAAGTCTTGAAATTCCTGGCCATCGGGCGACCCCGCTGGAAGTAGCTGTGCATGTGATCCGCGAACAGGGGGGAAACACAGGCCGCCGAGTCTCTGGCTCATACGCCGGCCAGGACAATGTGCCATTGTCTCGCAAGAATGGATGCAGTGTAAGAGATATAATTGGGACTTAAGGGGATACACTGTTTTCTCCAGTCACTCTATGTAAATGTTGCCTCTGTGGTTAAGCTGAAGCACACATGCTTCTTGACTTTAACAAGGCGAAGCTCTCCAACATGTTTATCGTACACATCAGTTCAGTTGTTTTCTTTTTGAAATGAGTTGAAGCACTCGGAGAAGGCATGCCTGGTGTTGTCCTTATCAGGTAAGGAACATCATATTCTTGTAAACTCCTAATTGGAGTTGGTGTTTTTCCTGTGTGCTTATCTCAATGTTTGGCAGATGTTGAGACTATTCTCAGGAGGGAGAGAGAGAATTGACTCTCAGGCCTGCGCAGGCCTTGACTGGGAAGTCAAGTTCACAGTGCTGGGAACATTGTCCGTGTGTGTTTTGACCTGAGGGACGATGAGAGAGAGAGAGAGAGAGAGAGAGAGAGAGAGAGAGAGAAATGGTGGTGGAGCACATCCACGCCGCTGCGTCGCTCTCCTGCGTGGCCTCGCCAGCCCCTAGGGGTCATGCTCGGGGCGTTGGGCCATCGCACGCGGAGGTCTTAAATCTGCCCGTTGTGAGCAGACTCCCACGGCTTCTTCATTCCGCTCGGCGTGGAGCGCGGAGGAACACCTCCCCGTGTGCCGCACAGAGGCGCTTATTGTGTGCAGGCCCGTTTGTTTACGGCACACATGTGCGAGGGCATCCATACGTCTCGCTGGCCCGCCTGTGTTGTGTTCCACAGCTGTTTGTCAGAATGGGCCGATTCATATCAGCGCCATTATGTGAATGTGAGTCTGAGGCTTGTGATCTCCTCGAGATAGCGATCGAGGCACTCGGCACGGGCGCTAAAGAAAGTGCTGAGAACAAGTCGGGAGCCAGCATAGTGGTACGCTGTGGGAGAAAAAAGTGTTTTGTTTTGCCGCACATAATACGGGATATGGAGAGGAAATGGGGAGTTCACATAGCAAGCCACTGTGTTCTTTCCTTTTTTCCCTCTCTCTCTCTCTCTCTCTCTCTCTCTCTCTCTCTATCTTTCTCTATCTCTATCTCTATCTCTCTCTCTCTTTCTCTCTTTCTCTCTTTCCATCCCACACAGGCTTGAGAAGTAATGGCCTTTCCAGGCCTTCTCTAAACAGCTTATGTTTACTGTGAGTGACCTCTCTTACCAAATTACCAGCTGTGTCCCTGGTCCTGTGTTTTGTCTTTCCACAGGGATTACCCCCCACCCCCCACTCCCCACCCCACCCCACCTCACCCCAATTCCTCCAGAACTGCCACCGCCCCCTGCTGCCCCATCAACTCCAACCCTTCCCCCAGTTCAGAATCTCCACCCACATCACCCTCCAAACACAAGTCCTCTCTCCCTGTCATCTGATTGCACGCTTTCTCAATTCGAGTGCTGGTTTGTTCAGGACCGAAAATAGAAAAGCATGTTTGAACTACCTAGGGACAATTTGGACACATCCTGTAAAGTGTGTATAAAAATGCATTTTTCCTCCACTTTCCTCTTCCATTGATGTTGAATTAGTCCTGCTTTTGGCACCTTCCTGGCTGCTGCGGAAGGGAACTCTCAATGCTGCATTTAGCAAAACTGGCTGTTTGTACAAGTCGACAAGATCAACATTTAACAATCCATTCACTCTGGGCAGGGCTGCCACTTGCAGGGGAAGAAGTAGAAGAAGTGGGGGAAAAAAGTGTGTGAGCCAGTCTGTGGATCGGGTAGCTGTTTGTTCTTATTGTAAGGCGTAGGAAATTTCAGTGACTCATGGTTCACCCACATTCCAAGGTCACAACTTCCTGCTTTTTATCACAAATACTCAATGGTCCCCTAGTGAAAAAGAAAAAAAAAACAGTTTCCATTACATCAAGTCCCATTTGAAAATGTTGGCAATGTATTGTGAGGACTTTGGTAAATAAAGTGGAGAGCAGCGTATAGGTCACCTGTAAGATTGCCATTCTCTCTGATTGTGTTTGAACCAGAGTGCTTCTGCGGTGGTGAACTGAGCTTCAGAATATGAATGGAATTTCAGGTGTCTATTGTGGGTATTGTTTTCACTCATGGAGGAACTTCAACCATTGCTTTAAGCCACTGTCATGTGTGTATGTTTGTGTCGTAAAGTAAAGTTACAGTTAAACAGAGTGAATAATTGTGAAACTTAACAAAAGTTGATGGCCTTCCTGAAACAAGACTAAACAAGGCCTACAGTAAACAAAGCCAAGACAGGATAAGAAAATACATTTACATTAACAGTTAACTGCTGTACCCTCATGTGAATATTCCCTATCCTATGGTATGTGTCTCAACTGACCAACAAGTCTCCAAGAGACACTGTCCGCAGGACACAAATACCATTAGTAGCTGCTTAGGTCCTTAGCAGACCCTCCATCCATGGCAGTCTATACATCATCCCTGTGACCCCTAGCCCTAATGAGCCACAGGCTGTCCTGAGATCATGACTAACCGAGGGGAGACTTTCCCCAGCTTGTACGGACAGTACGCCCTTTTGAAAGAAACACATTGGCTCAAAAACACAGGCTGATATGAGTAGTTAAATTAAATATTTGAACATACTGTATCTATAGTGGGAGTGTTTCAGCAGAGGAATGCTGAGGATGCATGAAGCCTGAGGGGTGAGCATGAGGTTAGTCATGCTGTCCTGTAGCTGTAGCACTGGAGAGCTTTACACCTACTGTAGGTCTTCGTTGTGGTCATGAGGGATAGCAGGTTTTTTTTAAGCCTATAGTCTTGTAGATTATGCTACAGTGGCATGCTTGAAGAATCTTATTGTGTGCTGACTGTGTGGCTGTACATGGCTGCATGTCTGCGAGAAGTAAAGTGGATCACAGTGCAGCCGATAGCCAATCAGAGAGGTAGCGGCGAGTGGGCTGTAGTCTAATCAGCACTCCTGCTTGTGTCGGGCCAAAGGGATGAGTCAGTAGCACGCCAGTCACATGTCAACGCCTCGGAGATTGGAGAAGTCACATCATCTCTGACAGACAGCTCACGAGATTACAGACTATGTCAAGAAAAACAAAACACACACACCCTGTTTGCCCTGTGCCCTGTTTACCCTGTTCACACTTTTATTCAAGCACTGTCCTAAGCACGAAAGTACATGTCTGTGCTTGTGCGCTTTGGTAGAGAACTGTATGTGGAGGACGCCTATAACCAGTGCAGCCTTTTGTAAAGTGAACACCCTTCAGGTGTCTCAGCTCTGAAATGGGGTGGTGTTGACAGAGCACTATTTTGATAATGACTGAGTAAACACCGATAAAGTTGCAAAACCTGATTTAATCAGCCACAGGGGCCGGGGCAGTCCGACACACAGAGCAGGATGCAATCAGGCACTCCATACACAGAATGTAAATGGAGGGAATCAGATAAAAAGAACTGCACATGCACGTAGGTCTGGGGCTATGTCTGTTTAATCAATCTGCCCTCACATTGTTAGCTGGGAATAGAGAGGGCGTGAGTGAGTGAGAGAGAGAGAGAGAGAGAGAGGGGGGGAGAGAGAGAGAGAGAGACGTAAAGCTGATTACTGTCCAGCTTACAATTGGCCAGAGTTCACACTCAGTGGAGCCACACAGACACACCACCACCACTCTAAAGAGATTTTTTTTTTTTTTTGCCCTGTCCATTCGGACTGCTCGGACTGAGACGAGGGGCCACTGTGTGGGGCTATAAATAAGGACACAGCTTTTCTGATGTCACAGTACTGGGCGGGACCCAAAGGTAGGCTGTCCATTCTCCAGTAGTGGTTTTCTCTCCCTCACGCTCTCCCTCTCTCTCCCTCTCTCTTACTCTCTCTCTCTCTCCCTCAAACTCTCTCTCTCTCTCCCTCCCTCCCTCTCTCTCTCCCTCGTTGTGGGTTTGTATGTGAGTCCGTGTGCGTGGGATATGACTGATATTTAACAGCTGAAGTGTCAACGGGGAATCCTGGAGGTAAGTGCATAAAGATGATCACTGCTAATATGGATGTTGACAGGCTAGGGCTGTGTGAGAGTGGTTTGCCTCACCTGTGCCGTGACTTGTGTTGTGTGGACAGGTAGCATTAGAGGCAGGGAATGTTCCGCCTGTAATCCTCTGGGAAATGCTGAACTGTCCTCCAGATACCTGGTGTGCTGCACTGCACCGCATGCGGCCACCGGCATGCTTAGCCTGGCCAAGCACAACACGCCCGCTGCTTTGGTTAATGCTCGGTGATAATTGCACCCAAAGGTGTTCTCTTACAGTGCCAACGTTTTAATTTATGCTGTTCATGTCCTCTGCTGCATTTTTGTAGTTTTAGCTTCTGTTTGTCTGTGTTAATACTGGACAATAATTTTTTTGTCTTTATAATACATGGCTTTGATGGTGCAGTGATTATTTCTGGATCAAAACAATTCCTGACATTATTTTGTAGCTCTCTCCCATTCATTGTTGCTTGAGGAAAACCCCTGTATCGGTTTATTATCTTTGGCACCGCTGAATTGAAGACGGCCAACAACACTGCTTATTCCTCCGGAGCTATTTTTTGTCGTGGTGGTGGGCATTGTTGAGGCAGTCTTAAAATACTCTGGGTGTTGTCCACTTCAGAGCAGGAAGGTGTCTTAGCATATTGTTCAGTGCCTCGCACATATTTCTACCATCTCCCAGTGGGACCGTCATCAGAGGGCCCAGAGAGTGCAAGGCTTTCCCTTACAACCCTCAGCCAGTAATGGTGAAGTGTGCAAATATTTCCATTTGCCTTGTCCCTCATTTACCTTCAATTATCCACCTGCATATGTTTAAAATCTCCGGGCCGTCAGCCTGCTCTGGGACCCTCATCTGAAGTCCTTCCCTACGTTATGGTTGTGGAATGCCTTGGAAGCACGCAGAGCAACTGTCTTTCAGTGAAAGTCACATACCAGTAGTAGTAATGTGTGTCGGAATTCCAGGAATTCGAATGGACCTTGTGGCTCAATTCGATCAGCTTGCTCAATGCGTTTTTTCCTTCTTTCCTTGAGGCATTGTGTCCAGACGTTGACCGAGGACTCCACGTTGGTCTGGTGGCCCTTGCAGGATTTTAATTAAGTGCTTGCCGTCTTAAGCCAGCTATGTGCTTTGTCATGAAATGATGGAAAAGGCCTGTAAACGTGATTGACGTGCCTACTACTCCCCCTAAACGATGGCGGTCTTGTAACAACAGCTGCGCAACAGTAGGAGTCAAACTCTGCCCGTGTTCGTCAGGCTTTTATTAAACTTGCTCTGTGGTGGGTTTAATAACGTCGGAACCGCCTTGAGACATGCTGAATGTCTTAATATCCACAGTGTTGTGACATGTCCACAATGGAGCCTTTGGCCCCAGAGATGTGTAGATAGATCTGTCCTGTTTATCAGTTTTACCCAATCCAATAGGAATGTGTCCATTTGGTCGGCCTAAGTGGGATAACGTGATTGAACATCGCAGAGTTTTAACGTCTTAATCTGCCTTAAGGCTGGACTCTAGCAGGGGTTAACTGAGCTAGTGTGTCTCAGTCTTCATCAAGGGAGATGAGGGGGCTTGGAGAGAGGAGGAGATCAACTTAAGGGTTCCGTCCGTGGACTGCCAAATCGGTTATCTGGAAATAGGGCCCCCATGCTTGTCTTCGACTGTGGCTTTTACTGATGTACCTCTTAATCCTACTTAGATTTGTGTGACAGCATTATGCAGACAGCAGTGTTAGAGACAGTCATTTCCCCCTGCTATTTGACGCAGCCATCTCAAGACGCGGCACGCACACGCACACACACACGGAAACTAGCTCTGCTGCGCCACGGTCTCATCTGGGTCGTTTTAGCGCTGGATTGCGGAGCGGCGCGAGCGCCAGCAGCTCCAGCTGGCAGTGGGACCGTGCATGCTGGCTTTGCCAGGTGTTTCCACACTGGAGAGAGGGTGTGGTCACGCCGCAACATCTGTTCCCATATCACTCACATTCGACAAACTTCTGTTGTGTTGAGTTACAATTTGTTGTTGTGGAGAGAAGGGTCCAGAAACTAAAGTGCATATTATTCGGATCTGTCGGGGCCTTGGCAGCGTGCAGTGGTAACTACTGGAATTCGAATTGGCCGCTATGGGTGCCAGTTGATGAGTTCAGTGTCTTCAGTGAAGTGTGCAGTGTTTGAAAAGCGTTGGTGTGCTGTGATTTGTTCCAAAAGGGAGCTGGAAAGCTGTAAACTTACAGCAAAATGTGAGATCATCTCAAATGGATTAAACCCACTTCCCTTTGCCATGCGATTGTCTCAGTGGAGCATATGCTGTGTTTGGACAATGGCTGACTGGGCCTGAGCCAGTCAAATATCCCAGTGGCATTGACATCTAGTTTGTGTGACTTTTGCATTTGTTTGCTTAAGTACATGTGTGTGTGTGTGTGTGTGTGTGTGTGTGTGTGTGTGTGTGTGTGTGAGTGTGTGTGTGTGTGTGTGTGTGTGTGTGTGTGTGTCATTCAGCAGCAGCCGTGTGACAGACACACACTGGATAAGCACAGGGGCAGCGCAGGCCCAGTGTACACGGCCCCTTTTGTCCATGTCGCTCAGTCACATGCAAACAGATGCGTCTGGATACGAAGGCCAGGCAGGGGGGAAAACACTCAGACCCCCCCCCCCCACACACACACACACACACACACACACTCACACTTTCACACACAAGGTTATTGAATAAACCAAACAATGTGTGCTGTTGTGGGTGGGTGGCTGGGTGGTGTTTGGCCAGCGCGCGAGCGTGGTGGGGCCTGCTGAAGGTCTTTGACAGGTGGATGAACATGCTGCTGGGGCGAGCGCTCCATGTGTTGTGCTGGAGTGCAGCTCTCCTCCCCCTCGCATTCCCCTGGCAGACCACAGCCAGCGCTCCCTCTGCGCAGCACATCTAGGAGAAACTATCTCTGGTATCGAGAGGGTAACAAGAGGTAAGAAAGGAAGTCAGTGGAACTGTGTGAGCCGCGTTGCCTGTTTTGGTGTAGTAGTAACGTGTAGCCGTGCTAGCTCACGTGGGAGCTGTTTGTTGAGCGGCGGTGCAAAGTCATCGGGTGAACTTGTGGAAACCTTGAAATGTAGACTTTGTGATTGAGTGGACTGGAGAGTGTGTTGTTTTGCATGTGAGTGGGTTTGCATGCGTGTGTGGAGGAGCATGTGTGTGTTTGTGTGTGCCTGTGTGTGTGTGTACAGTATATGTGTGTGTGTGAATGTGTGTGTGTGTGTGTGTGTGTGTGTGTGTCTGTGTTAGATGAGAACACTTGCAAAAACATTACAGCTGCTCATCCATTCTGTACCTTCTAATCAGTTTGGAATGTTTCTGTGTGCCTTGGTGCACTGCTACAAAGAACCTCTTGCTATTGCGCAAACATTTGAAAACGAGTGTTTTGCTCAGCTTTATTCCTTTGTAATTACCCGCGATCCCAAATCATCTTCAGATACAGACCGCAAACTCTTTTTGTCACTCGAACATTTGTTTTTTATCTCTTTTGTGGTTACATTTCCTGACACAAGCCGCAAATCCTGTGAAAAGGGGCCAGGCAAGTTGCCCGTCACTGAAAGTCATCTCATATCAGCCCTTTTCAAGGTCATGTGTCAGATGGTCTTTCCTTTCGAGATACACCTAAGTGTTTGTTCTGGCTCTCCACGTGGACATGTGTAGACGGACTAAAAAGCTTGTTAATCAGGGGCGGTGGAAAAGAGCTTTTCTCCAGACTGGAGAGTTTCCCTGCCGTTCCCATCCCAGTAGAGGAATATTTAGTCTGAAAGGATTGGCCGCTGTCTTCCTGACTTTACCTCTCTGCATGAGGTCTACTTAGATTAATCTTGTGTTAATTAGTATAAAATGTGATCTGGCCCAATTTGCAGATTTGCCAGGTTTCTCCGCAGACATATGGACCCCTGAGATTTGATAAGATTCATTTGCACGCAACACAATCCTTAGACAAAGTATTATGTAATTGCAGAGATTATGCAAAATGTAGCATGTGTGGTGTGGTGGTGTGGTGTGGTGGTGGTGGTGGTGGTGGTGGTGGTGGTGTGTGTGTGTGTGTGCAGTATGTGTACGAGGTCAGGGTTTTGGTTGCTTAAGATGACCTGGCTTGGTGTTGAACTCCTCTGATATGACTTAATAGGGCCCATGTTCTCAACACTGACTATAACCCTTGTTCTCAACGTTGACTGTGTGACAGTTTTACTGCTTTTGCAAACAGTTCTAGATATCTGTTAGACATTCACTTTTTTGACCTTACGACAAGCATCCACATGGTGTTGGTGCCAGTCCCTTGTCTGAGACTGATTATTGTCTATTTATTGAAGTGGTGTAGCTGCAGTAAGAATCTTGAGTATTGTTCTTAATTTGGTAAAATTCACTTTGGATTAAAGTGTCTGTTAAATGAATAAGTGTGGACGTGTTGAACAGAAAACCGATGATTCTCTTCCTCTCGTGTAATCCGTCCTGTCAGAAGGACCTCTCTCCTTCTTCCCTGTGGTTTTTTCTCCCGTCTAGCTCTGTGAATACATCACTTCAGTTGCCTGTCTTGTGACCCGTGTGTAAAGCAGGGCCAAGCACTCTCATTTAAAGACGCGTTTTAACTTGAGGAGAAAGGATTCCTTTCATTCAATTTCATGCAGAGTTATCCCCAATCAGGCTGATTTCCACTATTGCTATAACATTTCAGTCTGAATTATGTCAAAGATCTATGGCCAGGGGTCACCTCTGGTCATCAGCGGAACTTTAGGAGGGTGATTTACGGTCTTGTTAGAGGGCAGGAAGTATACACTTACCAGGCCAGCCACAGGAACCTCACACTGCTTTCCCATAAACTTACTTTCTTATAAACTAACAAACTACTTGTTCTTAAACGTAGCTCTTTCTGCCATGCCTACAGGGTTAGTACCAGTGGGCTTGAACCCAACTTTGACTGTTTCTTTCTATATCTCTTGTAATGTAATCGTGATATCATGATGTCTTGTACGTGTACGTGAGTGGACGGTTGTAGTGGACTGCAGTACCAGCGTGCGTATCCTAAACCCCTGCCCCTTGTCACCCTCTGTCCCCCCTGCAGGAGATCGTCTAAGAGCAAAGCCCCCCCGCCTCCGCAGGCCGTGAAAGACCTTGATGGTCCGCCGCTCTCCCCCACGGCACTTGGCTACCAGCGCGCGGCCATGGAGCAGCAGGACAGCCCCCTGGAGCGGGACCTGACCCTGGTGGTGGTGCTGCCCGAGGGGGAGGAGAAGACCACCGTGGTCCACGGCAGGTGAGAGCCCCACAGTAGCGTCCAGTCCTGTCCTCTCTGGAGAGCAAGAGCATTGTTATGCTATAGCTCTGGGAAACAGGCTGAGTTATAATATACTGTATGGAGGACCACAGGTGTCACTGACAAAAATAATAAAAGATTTAATTAATTTGCTGAAAATGGTAATAAAAAGTGATGATGAAAACAACTTGTAAATGACAAATTAATCCATCAATAAATGCTTCTAATTTAAAAAGGGATTATGACTTTTTCAGTGACACCTGTGTTCCTCCATAAAATGATAGGCGAGGCCCGGGGGGGAAACAACAGAACAGAATCGGAAGTTTGTGTTACTGCAGGTCTGTGCAGCTTCACATACAGCTTGCCTATACAGGTACATCAGATGAGAGCCCCACTCCTCTCCTGTGTCCATAGACCGCTGCTGTGCAGAAGCCATGTTAAGATGCTGAGAGAGGCCGAGAGTGACGAAAAGGCTTCACTGTCATTTAGCAACGATGCTATCAGCAGACTCACTCCAGAGCTGTGAAAGCTTTCGAGTAAGAGAAAGTGAGGGCTGAGAGAGGTTAGCGGTGATGGTGGAACTGTCCTCGTTGTTTCTGTAGAGATTCTGGACATATGTCCTGCTGCTGCTGGGGTATGTGGCATGTGTGTGTGTGTGTATCTTCTGAAACATGACGTGTAGAGCCTGGGGATTTTCCGCGATACTGCATTTCCAGATGTGCAGACCTGTGAGGAAATGGTTCACATATTTCCCAGTCATCGCTGCTGCATCTCTCGCAGCTTTCTGAACACGGGACCCCAATGCTGGTTTCTTCTGTGTCACCTCAACAGCTGTAATATGCCTGCTGGCTGGAAGGACCTGCATCTCAAGCAACTGTCAAGGCTTTGCAGTGAAAAAAATGTTAGCTAGAAGGAGTACTACTGATGTGTAAATCCCCATGTATTTGGCCCCATACCATATAAGGCAATGTTGCTAATAATATAGGAGAAACGTTTGGAGTGGGTGACCCCCGCATGAAAGCTCTCTTCAAACACGCCTCGCACGTTCCATTAATGAAACGTTTCATTTTTTAGACTAAGTGCTGCTCTTTGCCCTTCCAGGCCTATTATTGAAACCAAGTTCAATATGAAGGGATTAAGGATTGCATTCTTCACCTTCTTTTTTCCTCAACCCAAATTTCGTTCCAAGAGAGCTCTGTTGCCTTATTTCTCTCTCTCTCTCTCTCTCTCTCCCTCTTTCACTCTCTTTCTTTCTGTCTCTCCAAGAGTGAGTACAGTGAACTCATTATGATCAGGATTAAACTGTTGGCATGATATTTCAGAGGCCCTCTCAAAGCCCAGGAGCGCAGGCTCTCAGCTGGGCAGCATTGTGCAGCAGGAGGGCTGTTGCTAAAGCACTCTGCCTCCCTCCTCAAAGGTTACACAGGAATGGAGCAGAGTGCAGGAAGGACGTTCTCCTCCACTACCGTTCACCTAAAGTGATCTTGCAGCTCTTGAGAAGAAACCCAATGCATTTTTTTTTTTAAAGAGTTTGATGTTCAAAAGCAGAGCATGACGTCCAGGGACCATTTTCTATAATCACATTATTTGTAACAAATAAGATGTTTTAGATTCAGCGAATTTGAGTTAATTTGACCTCGTATTCCATCACAAACTGTGCCATGGCAATTTTAGACGGGCCTTACGTAACTAGACATTTTTTTCCACTTTAAATGATCAGAAGAGGTCAGTTCACATGACTTTGTCTCTGGCGTTACCAAGCATTCCTACTGAGTGCTGACACACAACAAAAAGGACACTTGGGTTGCCCCTCAGTCAGCCAAGCCTTGAATCGAAGCTTTCTTTTCTCTCTGTGGCAGTGCGTCATCTGGCTGCTTCCTCAGGCACAGAGACACTGTATACTCCACTGCATATCCATCAGGTAAACAGCAGCCCTCCAGAGAGATGCCATGCCAGACTTTCCACTGTGGTCGTTTTTATTCCCCAGTAAATTACCCAGGGGCCATTGCACACGGTGGGCTCCGTCTTTGCCACTGAGCGTCCTTTTTTACTGTGACTGTTCCTGGCGGCTGCTCAAAAAGTACTGAAAGCACATGGTCGCGGAGCGTTGCATCGTTTTCCCATCCTTTGCCGTACAGTTTTCCAACATTGTGTTTTTTTTATTTCCTTTTGCATTTTACAGCAAACCCATGATGGACTTGTTAGTGACGCTTTGTGCAAAGTACCACCTGAACCCATCTGGACACACCATCGAGCTGGTCTCCACAAACCGGAACCACATCAAGTTCAAGCCCAACGCTTTGATAGGAGCCCTGGAGGCCGAGAAGATCCTGCTCAAGCCCAAGGGGATGGAGGAGAAGAACAAGAGGGTCGGGCCTCAGAAGCCGGAGGTAACGTACATCTCAGACATCCATCTGTGTGTGTGTGTGTGGGGGGGGGGGTGTCACGGGAGAGGAGCTGCTCTCCGAACCTGATATTTCTCATTTCTGCCAGATCCAGAGCGAGTTGGGTATGACTGTGGTAATTGTGCGCGTTGGTAATGTGTGATCCACATGTGTGTTTGGAGCGGTAGAGCGCAGTAGCTCAAAGTGCTTTGCAGCACTCCAGTGGGCCGTTCTGGCGTGAGCATGCTCCCTCTCCTCTTGTGCAGGCAACCGTCCGCGTGGTCATAAACTACAAGAAGACGCAGAAGACCATTCTCCGAGTCAGCCCCAAGGTCCCACTCAACGATCTCCTGCCAGCCATTTGTGAGAAATGTGAATTTGACACGGCGACGACCATCCTGCTGAGAAACGTGCAGTCGGACGAGCCACTGGACCTGACCCACTCCCTCAACGACTTCGGCATCCGGGAAGTTTATGCAAGAGACACAAAAGGTAACAAATCAAAAGCGCAGGAGAAATCCTCAACTCAGCGTTTGCATTTCTCCACAGATCCTTCTGGTTTATTGATGTTAAAATAGAGCCAGACCTTTGAGACAAGCGTGCATAATGCAGACGTCGCATAGGAGAGAGTTATGGACGGAGTCAATGGAAAATTTGCTTCTAAAATAAGTTGCAGGCCCAAAGGACCCCCTGCATTCTCTTTCCCTCACACTTGAATGCAAAATGTCAAATAGTATTCTGTGTGTTTAAGTGGTGTGAGTATTAGGTTCATGTGAGTTTATGAGTTGATACACATTTTAGCTGTCATACCTTCAAACGTGTCTAATGAATCAGATCTCGTTAATTGTTTTGCTAACAGCAATGAGCCCAACAGAACTGCCTCCATCACCCACTCATTCAGGTGAATGAACTTCCTCCTCACTTTGTTGTCCTTCAATGAGTGACTTCACATCATGAGTCACGCTACCCTGCTGCCTAACGCACACTCAACTGATCCATCTTTGTAATGTGCCTCCCACAGACACACTTTGTCTGTCGGTCAGGAAGGACAAGAGTCAGAAGGAGCGAGAGAACAAGGAGAATAAAGGCCTGTTCAGCATGTTCAGGAGGAGCCGAAAGAAGTCTGATCAGGTGTGTAGTCCGCTCATTCCATCGGCCGCGCGCCCCGGCTAGGCGAGCTCTGCGGAAAGCCACAGGCATGCATGTGTTTGTTTGTTTTGCTGTTTGCTCTTTAAACTTTGGCATGGCAGTCAAATACTTGCTCTCAGTTGGCCCTGCGACATGTTTGTCTTCTTTGTGGCGCGTTTGCTTGCTGGCTGGGCGGGGGGTTGGTTTGGGGTGGGGGGGGGGGGGAGGGCTAATGCAGGCTTACCATTGGCTGTTTACCTCTCTGTCCAGCCAATGACGGCGAGCGCCCCGGCGTCCCCCATCCTGAGGAAGCCGAGGCCGGTCAGTATGTGTGCCCTCCCGTCGCACACGTCCAGCTACAGCTCCAACACCATGCCGTCGGACGGGCCAAAGAAGCGACGAGCGCCCTTGCCCCCCGCCATGATGTCATCGGATGCCACCGCTGACCAGGGGGCAGATCCGGAGGCCAAGCCCCAGTCTCCCACACAGACAGATGGACATCAGGTAAGTGCTGAGGCCAGACAGAGAACTCTTTCACCAAAGGAGGCGGTTGTCGTCTGCAGGATTTCAGCATAAATGTCGCTAGCTGTTGTGTATTATTAGTCCTGCCATTCCTTAGCATCATTCAATAAAAGAAGTTACTGATAGTGGGCTACAGACAACTTCCAGACTTTAGAAGTAATTACATAGAAAAATGTTTGCTCCGTGTTTTCCTGATACATGTTTCTGTTTCATGTTTCTTTCACTCTTCCCTCCGTTCGCTGTTGCTTAGGACCATCCCGCCGTGAGTCGAGTATCCTCCTCCGAGTCGTCGCTGAAGAGGACCAAGCGGAAGGCGCCTCCTCCACCCACCCCCTCCTCCACCACCACCTCCACCCCCGCCCCGAGCCCATCTCCCCCCGAGGAGGCTCCAGCAGAGAGGAGTCTGACAGGTACTACCACGGCCCCCGTACACACAGCAGGCTCCCACAGCAGCGCGTGGCTCTCTGCCCCGGCCCAAGGCCTAAATGTTGCAGGGCTCCTCCAGTGAGATCCGCAGTGTGAAGCTTGGCAGAGATAAGAGCAGCTGCACTTTGTTCTGGAGCTCGGAAACCAAATGGATGTGGTCAGAGAATGCGAATGCTTAGTGTTTGTGGGGCCCCGTGTCTGTGTGTGCACCCAATTCTTTGCACCTTGTGCCTCCTAGTGGCCATCGTGTGACATTGCAGTTGTCAGGAGAGGCTTAGCTGCATTTTCAATTGATATTGATTCTTTTTTCCCCTTCCCTCTTTAAAGTGCACAAACTACTGAAAAGCCATCTTGTTTGCTTTCAGGTTCCAGGTAAAAAGCGTTTTATTCCCCCTGAAGTTAGAGTTTAGATTGGCAACCGCAATAATGATGCAAACATTGGAATCAGTATGCTGCATATTTCACCTGTGACCAAAGCTTTCCTTACAGAGTCCAGCTGGCTCCGGTAATTAGTATGGTGTCATCGTTTTTAATGTTAGATTTGATTGTTTGCAGCTGCATTTTATTTACAAAAAAAGAGAAACAAACAAGGAAATCAGTAACAGCTGTTGATCTCCATCCAGGAGTGTGTGTGTGTGTGTGTGAATTAAACACAACGATCTCATGAAAGTGCTGCAATTATTGAAATTAGTTGAACAGAGGAGATTGCATTTTGGACATAATGCACCGGCCAATAAACCATTGTGTGATTTGATTGCAGACGCACACTGGTGGTTACCCAGCACTCGACTGTTCTCCGCGAGAGTTTGACTGGAAAAGTCCCCAAATTGGACATTTCAGTCTGTGTTTAGTCTGCCCGAAATAAGGCTTTGGTAAATCGTTTGTTCCTCGTCTCCAAACGCCTTTGGCGGTAGAGTACGATTTTATTAAAAGTGCAGGCCTCTTCCATTCCCAGATGTGTGGTCATGAGGGTGGATTATCACATAGACTTCACTGGGGCAGTATAAAATGTGTATATATCTTTACTGCTACATATTTTCTACTTGGTGAGGAGGAAATTAAGCCAATATTTAATTACACAAACAACATCCAGAGTTGCAGATCTTACTTTTATTGCAAATATTTTCTGTCATAAAAGTGTCTTAAAATTCTACAGTGCCTTATCATAAACAAAATATTGAGATATTTTGTAGCCAACTGTTGTGCCTTAAGTCCATAAAAAACTCTTTCATAAGTCTTTCCATCCTCTCTCTCTCTTTCTCTCTTTCTTTCTCTTCATCTCTCTTTCATGGTTGATATTAAGCTCTTCCTCTCGTCCCCCTTGCAGACTGCGAGTCCTCTGAGGAGGGGGTGTGAGAGTCCGAGTGAGCGTCTTCCTGTCTTCTCTGCCGTGCTGTTCTTCTCTCCTCCTGATGCCCTCTTCCTCCTGTGGTGGCCTCCTCTTCCTCCTTCTCCCTCTCCCTGCACTCCTGCTAACGTTCACCTGCTGTGGTGATGCAGCTCTGTCTCATTAACTTGTTTTCGTTTCTATACTAACATTGTTTATTTTCTGGTAATGGGACACTTTGTTTCTGTTTTGTGTACTGTACATTTTCATGTAACTCATCTTTTCAGTCCTGTAATCTTTCTCTCTTGATGTGCTGTTTTTTATTTGTTTGTTTTTTGTTTGCTTGAGCACGCACTGTTATCAAGACTAGTGGGACGGTCAGTAGTGAACATGTGCACTAATGCTAGTGGAAAGGACATAACACACACTAACTCACTCACAATAAGACGTTTCATCCTGTCATTTCCCTTCATTCTGCTCACATTTCTCTATTTATTCTCTACTGGGTTCCCTGATGCTCACTTCACGGCTGTATTGCAATACTACTGTACCTTACTGCAACACAACGTGTTATGGGTTAGAGTAGACTTGGGGCCATTCTACATAAGGAAAGAGATCATCCATTTGTAAAGGTCTCTAGGCTTGCGAGTGTAAAACAATCTTATACACTCCAATATGGCTGGATAAACCCAACCACGAAATGCAGAGCAAAGCTCCCCCTCTTAGGTCATTTATTAGATACATTCCAGTCAGTGCCACAGCTGGGCCCAAACCCCTTAAAAATGAAAACAGGAAGTTTACTGAAAGATTTGTTTGAATTATTTTAAGAGCACTTACTGAAACGCCAAGGAAGTAGTGTGGATGGGAGCCTTCATCTATCCAGTATTTGTTTTACATTGTCCCCGTTGACATTTTTGGCTAATTTGTGATGTCAACGGCTTTGTTTTGTATAATATGTCAAGAGTTATGTGTTCTTTATCTTGAGTTCTAACATTCCCTTAGAAAGAACTTCCTGTGGCTTTATATACCACCATCTTTGACTTTAAAGGCCTGCAGGACTTTTTAAAGGCTATCTGGGCAGCTTTTTTCAACTCTGTGAATGTAAGTGTGCCTTTTCCTGGGAAGAAAACCCAACAAAAACTTCCATTGTGGCCCTGACATGTTTTACTTTTGGAAAAATGTTTGTGAATAAGCGAAGGCAAGGGACCCCAGGAGTGCTCATAAAATCCATTGTTGTCCTTAGATGTGATAGCGTGTTTCTCTGCAAAAAAGGAAGAATCTGGCCCTTTGTGAGGCATAAGTGCGTCCTAATCAGATATTTTAATCTGCAGACAGACACTCCCAGTCGTTCCCATCCACACAGACTCAGGCCTCCGGAGACTCAGTGTGGATCCGTCCCGCTGTTTTGTTTCTTAAGAATTTGTTGTTTTTTTCTTTCTTTCTCTCTCTCTCTCTCTCTCTCGCTCTCGCTCTCTCTCCAGATGATTCTACAACTCACTTCTTTTCTGTTCCTGTTGCTTGTATTAAGTTTCTGTTCTCCAGTTACTTGTGTTTTTTTCCCTCCATGGTTGTGTACAGTATGTGTCTGTGTGTGTGTGTGTGTGTGTGTGTGTGTGTGTGTGTGTGTATGTGTGTGAACTGAGAAGTCTTTAGCTTTGTGCTGCTTGAGTCACTAGTTGTTATTTTGTTCCTAATGGATAGCAAGTTTCACAAGTAAAAAGGGATGGGTAGGGGGGTGTTCATTATTTGAGTTGTTTCACTTACAGTAAGTCAACGCTCTCAGATCTTAGTGTGGGGAGAAAGAGAGAAAAAAAACTCACTACATAAATAAATAAATAAATACATTAAAAAAAACTCTTCTGGTAAAAGTTTTGACTTCTCTCTCTCTCTCTCTCTGCTTCTCTCTCTCCCTCTCTCTCTCTCTCCCTCCCTCTGATTGCTCACATCTTCCCGCTCGCCCCCTGCCTCCCCCGCTGACTTCACATAATTGACTTCACAGAGCGGAGATCAGGCCCAGATTCCCCGCGTCTCTCTCAATCTCCCCGACGTCCTGGCGCGCCGCAGCCGAGCTGGAGATCACAGGCGCAGCTCGCAGCCTCTGTGTAACCAGACTTTTTACGGGGCCTGCGCTCTTCTCTCTCTCTCTCTCAGCTCTGCTCTCCTCTCCTCCTCGCCGCTCTCTTCCTCCCTCCCTCCCTCTCTCTCTCTCTCTCACTCCGCCGCTTTCGCTATTCCTCTGTGACAGCCCCTTGAAGTGCTGAATGAGGAGCTTGAGAGAGAGAGAGAGAGAGAGAGAAAGAGAGAGAGAGAAAGAGAGAGGATGGGTGGAGCTGGGGAGGCGAGAGATGCAAGACGTCTTAATTAAGTGCGATTCACTCGGTCTGGAGAGCGGCGCTATCACTGGGATAGAGTTCTCACTGGCCTCACCCCTGAAATGAATATTGAAAACGCAAAGGAAGCACCCTGTTGAGCTATTATGTAATAGGTGCATGCAGAACACTGATGCAATGGGCTTTTCTTATTTGAAAAACTTCACCCGGGCTGACCACAGTTGTCTCTTAAGTATTGTTTCATTCTTTATTTGGCTTTGATTTATTTTCCCTCATTCATTATCTCCTATTCATTCTCTAACACTTGCTCCCATTCAGTCAAGTTGTGTTTTGTGCTCCAGAAATGTAATTATATTATATTCAATTTGAATTTAATTGGGTGTTGGTGGTGCCTGCCATTTATGGTTGGTCTGTTTCTCCCACGACGCTTCAGGAATTCCATTGCAGGCCCCTCTGGAGGAGATCCGGGAGCAGGAGGAGTCCCTGGCGCCCACTCCCGCCGAGGAGGAGTCGGCCGAGTCTGCGGCGCCTCGGGAAGACGACTCGGGGTCCCCTCCGCTCCAGTCCTCCAGCGCACTGGGCCACACCCAGGAAGACGACAGCAGCCTCAACCTGTCCGCCGACATCTCCATGGACTTCGAGCCAGGGGAGGCGTCCTCGCCGACCCACGACTCCGACATGCTGAGCCTCTCGGCGTGCGAGGAGGACACGGGGGAAGATCAGTCGTGTGATCTGTCCTCACATGGCAAGTACGAACGCTCGCTCGTGGAAAAAATAAACAAAAACGTTGTGTCGTTGTCACAAGCCATTCCATTTACAGCGCTTGGTGTTGCAAGTTTGTTTTTATTTGCCTTTGGGTTTCCTCTCCCAAGTTTTTTCATGTTTTCTACCTCTGACAGACTAGCTGGTAGCTTGATGAGCAGCGAGGAGCACGCCACTCAGACGCTAAGCACAGAAGCACAGGATGCCACCAAGGGTGAAGATGAGGGTACATTTGACATTTTGTCTTGCTCTGATGTCAGTGAATGACATGGAACTCCTACAGCCTTCCTGGTTACTTGAGCATAAAGACTGTTAGGGGGTGTCAGGCTTTCTCACATCTTACTCTTCACATGGCAAACCGTAGGCTTGCAATATTTGGATTAATATTTGAGGGCGGGAAGCATAAATAACTATAAATGGTGTGATATAGGAAGTTAAAATGTGTATAATGCAGTTTGATATTCCTGTGCATATGCCAACAGAGTGTACTGTAGTCTAGGCCATTAAAATGTCTGTTGTTAGCCTGCACTGGTATGAGATGAGAAGGGAAGAGCATTAAAGTAACGGCTAGATTAGTAGTCACAGTCACACTCAATACAAAGTACAGAAAAAAAGCGGCCCAGCTTTACAGTCCCTGGTGGTGTTTTGTGTCTGCAGACAGTGTTGTGGAGGCAGCAGTGGAGAGCAGTGAGCAGGCTGCCTCGTCTGCTCAGGAAGCCACAGTGCCTGACCACATTCCTGGAGGCGCTGCAGACCCAAGGCGCTCACCTGGGGCCACTGGATCTCCGCAACCCCCACCTGAAAGCCCGCAGCCCCGGGCGGCGGAGGAGCCCTCACTGGACACGGCGGGCAGCAGAGCGGCCAGCTCTCTGGAGGAACACGCGCAGGCCGAGGCAGTGAGCGGCGCGTCCTCCCCGACCAACGCTCCCGCCGGGGCCACCTCCAAACCCCAGCCCCGGCCAACGGCTACGCCACCGCCGTCACCTCAGCTTAAGGCGGACACATCTACTGAGGAACTCACCAGTCCGGAGGCTGTCTCCCCCGTCGCTGATCCCCCCACGCCTAGCCCTCCCCACACCCCAGCCCCCGCTCCTGCCCCCGCTCCTGCCCCCGCTCCTGCCCCGGTGCCCTCCGCCGCCCAGGGGGGCCCTGTCGCCGAGTCTCCCGTCACCAAGCCCAAGCCAAAACCCTCCAACGAGGTGACCCGCGACTACATCCCCAAGGTGGGCATGACCACCTACACCATCGTGCCTCAGAAGTCGCTGGAGAAGCTGCGCTACTTCGAGGTGGAGCTGACACTGGAGGCGCCGCCGCCACCCGCCACCCTCGAGGGCGAGGTCGTAGACGACGACGCGGTGAAGACTCACGATGAGTCGGCGACCGCAGCGCAGACGGCAGACGCTCCCCCCGCCGCCCCCGGAGCTGAGCCGGCACTCAGGAATGGGGCCGAGCCGAGCGACTCACCCGCCGCAGCAGCCCCCTCGCAGGCGTCTGTGTCGGCGTCCCTCCCCGCCGGGGAGCCCGGGAGCGCCGGCCGCCAAGCCGAGGAGCCGGAGCAGGCTGTTCCGACGGAGGCGGCGGGGGAGGTCAAGGAAAAGAAAGTTCCACCCGCAACTAAGCCCAAACCTGCCTCTTTCCGCTTGCCACAGCACAAAAGAACACCTGGGTATTATGTAACCTCGGCAGCGGTGAAGAGCGCTGGGGGCGGCCACAAGGAGGCTGCTGCTGCTACTGCTGCTGCTGCAGGGGGCCAGCCCAGGGAGCCCAGCCCTCAGGTCGGAGACGAGGCCGCAGTGGAGCGAGTGGACCGAGTGGAGGAGGTGGTGGAGGAGGAGGAGGAGCAGGAGGAGGAGGGCAGGTTGTTCCCTCCACCGCCGCCACTGGAGCCTGCTGTAGAGGTGGAGCTGGAGGGGCAAACCCTAGCAAGTGCCCCAGCAGAGCCAGCCCAGAAACCAGCAGCCACCAGCCCCAGCCCCAGCCCCAGTCCTAGTCCTAGTCCTAGCCCCAGCAGTGGATACCCTGATGCCATCCTGACCAGGCAGGCCAGCCTGCCTGCTAAGCCCCCCTCCCCTGGGCTCAGCCTGGAGAAGCTGCGCAGCTTTGCGGCACCCAAGCCCTACTCCCCGACCTCGCAATCCCGCTTCGCCCAGGCCGTGTCCTCGGCGGTCAAGAGGTCCCAAGGCCCCGCGGCCGGCGGGCAGACCGCACGCAAAGTGCCCCTCTCCCCCCTGGCCGACCACAGTCCTATAAGACAGACGACAGAGCCCTTGAAAAACACGGTAGGTAGCTGTCACACTCACATACACATAAACTAAGTCAGTGTTCAGGCACATGGATAATATGTAGCTTGTGAGCGAGATACAACTGTTCTATGATAGTCATAAAATATATTTGAGTGCTGTGCCCGCTATTAAAAAGAAGGCAAAAAGGCATACTTCCTGTGTGAGCTCTTCCTATGCTGCATAGGTCAGTTGGGTTCATCCGCAGACCTGTGAACAACGCTATCGCAGCCATCAGTGCTAATGTACACAGTATAGGGTGACCTCCCTGTAGACTTAGAATACATTTCCAATCAAAAGCCTATTGTGGAACTCCGGTATTGTGTGGGCATGGCTAGCTGGGGGGGCTTTGTGTGACAATCACGGCTATAGGTTTCACATTCTGAGACTGCTGGCCTTAGGCAATGAGTGGGTCGTAAACCTGTATGGCAGGGGTCATGTCATGGCGGTCCTCGCAAAGCCAGAGGGAACGCTTTATGACTCTGTGTTTGAATGGAATACACGTGTGACTGGCTTCTCCTTTTCTGCCAGGCCTGCTGTATCTATGCCACCAAGGCCTGCTGCGCCAAGCCTAACAATGTCGCTGTTCAAACACAGATGTGTGTTCTGTGCATTGCAGTATCTCCTTTCTATAATCTCTCCCATATTGAAAGGCAAAAAAAATCCTGCTTCTTTTAACTAGTGTGTGTGTGTGTGTGTGTGTGTGTGTGTGTGTGTGTGTGTACCTGTGGTGTACAAAGGTGACAGACAATGGAGAGCGAGACGACAAATGTCCAGGTGCACAGGGAGCAGAGGGGGCTGTGACCGGTGAGGCCGCAGGACCCAGGGACACCCAGGGCCAGGAGTCGGCCACGCGGGACCACAGCCATGGCAACGGAGCGCCCGACACACTCCCCGTGAGTAGCGCCGTTGCGGCGGCAGCCACTTAATGCATGATTTATAGGCATCCTACTGGCACATGAAAGCACAATTGAAAGAGGGCATAAACAGCGTTGCCATCTCTTATTCCTTTTCAGGTGTCAGGAGTTCCTCCCTCAACGACGCTGCTGCAGAGTTCAGGCGAGATGCAGGCGGCACACGAGGAGTAGACGGGGGTGGGCTCGGGAGGGTGACAGAAGGAGGGGACCGTGGAGGTGGGGGAGGGTGGCTGTCACACGGTTGGCACACCCCAGTGGCGTCCTGTTGAGTCTTTGGTTCCTGATGTTGAGAGATTTGCTTTCTTTTCACTTTGGACAAGTTTGTTTGACTTTTAAACAGCTAAATACATAATTTCTCAGTAATTGTGCAACAAGTTGGTGCGTATGTAAGCTTGAAAACAGACAACTTTTGAGGGTTCCTATGAATATTGAATTCTGTATGTGTAAACGTTGGAAAAAGGTTTTCTATTTTATTAGGTGTTTTTGCCTTTTAAATTATTAGTCATAAAATAAAGATGTAATTATATACCAATGTGAAAAATGGTACTTCTCAAAATGTGTCCCTCAGTCCATTTTTTACTTGTCTGGTTAACTAAGCTGTGCCCTGAAGACACTGGTATAATCTATATTGCTCGGGATTTGAAACTGCTGTAAGATCTTAAGTTGTTATTCTTCTGTATATTAAATCATATGAAAAAGTGTATTGCATTGTGTTTTTCATTCTTACATCAACTTGCACAACCAGGCAACTATTAACACCTCAAACATTTTTTGAAGTCTCTCACAATAACATGTTTACCACTGGCTTGAAATCGAACTGTTAAGCCCTTAGGAGCAAGTCTGGGGTTGTGTGTGGTCTATCACCTGAGGCCATTTAAGGGTCAACTACACCGTTGGCATTAGCCGACATCACCAAAACGTTACTGTCACTCAGTCAATTTGTATCCAAAAAAAGACTGATAATGTTACAATACAATGATACCCTAATAATGAATTTGGGGTGTTCTGCCCCGGTGGCGTGCTCTTTACAAGAACCCATTTGCCCTTTACAAGAACACTAACCCTTTTAGAAAAAAATAAACAAAATCTTAACGTGTAAATCTTCTTAGAGTTAATACACATTGGCTCTTTGCGCAGTACACGGCATCCCTGAACACCTCGCTATTGTTCCTGTTTTCGCTCATACAGTAAGCCCGGCTGGCTTCAGTATTGAATCGTTAGTAATGAACACGTACGTTGAAGGAGATTCGCTCTCAAAACTAGTTCTACCCTGTGTAGCAACGTTTAGTCTGCCGGAGTAACAGCGTAAAGTTTGCGTGACGTAGCACGAGAGCATGGGCACGAGTACCTTTCACCGGCTGCGCGTGCGACGACAGTAGACAGTGAAGGACCGGGCAGCGATGAAGACGCGGGAGGAGGGAGCACCACCCAACTTCTCTGAGAAACAGGTACTGCTGGGCAGTGTTCGTTAGCCTACTTTGTCTTATGTAAGGGAAACCTGCAGAGATTTCACGGTTGTGGGCATTGTTTCCATGGTAGTTGATCTGTAGCAGTTTCATACGAATGGAATTATAATATGTTTAGATTCTCTAATTTAGTTCTGCTGGTGTGTCAGACTAGGCTACTGAACACTCGTTTGATTCAGCAGAAGCTTGCAGAAATCTCATGCGAACGATTGCCTATTAAAGTTGGTCTAGTTCAGTTGTTTGTAGCACCGATTCAGTTTGTTTTGTTTTCCGTGCTTAACCCGTATTTGCGCAGACATTTCTGAGCAGGCTATTTGGATAGTAGACGCTGATATGATCTTGACTGAACACTTTGAACCTCAGAGTGATAACACTGGTTGACACTGAACTTGCTTGTCGATCAGATGGTTACGTAAAATAACTAACGTAATTCTTTGGTAGGGTACAGCTGCATGATCAAATGTAGAACCTTACCCTCCACTTCAGATCCTTTAATTATTACCATACATTTACGTAATATTAAACATTTTTGTCTAACGATAGGCTTTAACACAAATGCTCTGATATATTTTTTATGATACCCATATACCATGGTTTGGACAGTCCCATCACACACACACACACACACACACACACACACACTCAAAGTGCACACAATTACTGTAGTCTACATCCCTTGCGACTGCCATCTGTTGTCAAATGGATGAACGGCAAATATGAAATCAGACGTGTCAGTAGGCAACTTTAAGACACGTTCCACAGTGATACCGAACAGGTTGATTAGGTAGCCCCACATTTTAATGGACATGTACATAGATTCATGAATGGAATTATAAAACAATCATATGAGAAAAACTAACCTCTGATTTAAGACCCCGTGAGACATACAAGATTAAAAATGACACTTAGAGATGAGAGTGATTACATTCACGGTCCCTTGATGCACAAATGACAATATTTCACAAGAACTAAGAACAAAATAAGACAAACAAATATTTGAAGGACTTTATAGGATGGTGTTTTACATGCATGACAGTTTTAGTAGGCCTGTTACCTTTACTGTTCCCTTGTATTCAGTTCTGCTATTTAGAGAGATTGATATCTGATCGATTTCCAGACATGGAAGAACATCAATTAATCAGACCAAACAAATAAGACATTTTGGTGGACTTCCTGTATCTTTACCATGAGCAATCATAATCAGCTTGTGTAGCTTACATACAAGTCACACTCATGAATTAAATGTTCTTTCATTCATGTTTGGGTGAGCTGGTCATTGTAAGTGTTGAGTGTATGTGTTTCTGAGAGAAAGAGAGAGCGAAAGAGAGAGTGTGTGTGTGTGTGTGTGTGTGTGTGTGTGTGTGTGTGTGTCTGTGTGTGTGTGGGTCTGTCTGTGTGAGTGCATCAGCCTGTGTATATTTAGCACTGATAAGGAGGTCTCTAAATTATTCCCATTTAGCGGCAACAATATAGATGAAGGCTGAGACCTATTCACGCTCCCAACTCTCTTGCATACGCTTGGAGGACCATGCTTCACAGACTTCGCTCTCTTTGTCTTCTGAGTTATCCAAGTATTTAGTGGCAGACACACACTGTGTGTGTGTGTGTGTGTGTGTGTGTGTGTGTGTGTGTGTGTGTGTGTGTGTTGGCTGCATGGGTTCCATGTTAATGCTACACTATGGCCATTGGCGAGACTGAATGCAGGTATTGTGGTGAAGGGCACTAGCTTGTGTCTAAGTGTTTAGGGAGCATGCTAGGCTGTAATTACATGTTCTTGTTTATTGTTCATGTCTTTTGTATGACTCGAGTTTGCATGCTGACATAGTGGGGCTGTGTGATTGCCACCTCGCAACCGGTTTTGCTTCGGAACTAGTTATTTAGTGAACAGGTTTTCACAGATGTTAGCTCGCAACTGGCAACCCAGTGGCTAAAATTATGCAAAAGGGAGAAGGAGGTAAGAAATAAAAACAGTCATAAGAGGATGGGAATCTTAAATCACACAAGTGTCACTGAAGTAGTATTATTTGTATACTCAGTAAGGAAGCATAGAAATGAAAGCTTCTGTTCTAACACACGCTCTATATTGAATTATCCTTTTTAAAAAGGATTATGGTGAAAGGAAAGCACAGTCTATAAGTTTTACTAATTTCTTGCCTCATTGGGCATAACTGTTGTCTATGCACGTCAGTAAATCTGGGATCACTGAAGCTAGCCGTCTGCATTATGCATAATTCATAAGGGATTAGTTAAGCGATAAAGAAGCTTACACATCATTTGTAAATATACGGGTAATCATTGTTACCATTGTATTTTTTTTATTGTGGTCTCCATAGTCCTTCTTGAGAGGTATTAGGCTTCTTGGTTTTTGCACTGAGAGGGTCAAACAACAGTAGAATTGTCATGGAAATGTAGGACCAGGCATTTGCAACTAACACTGTTCATAAAAACGGTTGTGTTAAAAGTGGCAGAAAGAAAAACACAGATTAAAGCTTCTATTCGGTGCACGTTGTCTTAACAGTTAATTCCGGGTTTGCCCAGTAATCAAATAAAAGAAGCCATCGAGGGCCAAGATTTCTGCAGGTTCATTTAACACGTAATCTTTCCACCAAACAACAGGAATCCAAGTTGTAATTATTAGAATAAATCCTTCAAGCTGCCTCCAGCTTTAGCTCTCTAATCTTTGCTGTTCACGTTTTCGGGTCTTAATATGATTGTGCTGCATTCAGAAATAACCTCACCTACAACCCCCCACCCCACCCCCCCCCCCCAGTTCTTGCTGCTCTGACCATAAAGCATATACATGACCACAAGAGTGGGAGGGTGGGGGCTGTTATGCAAAAAGGATTTAGGGCAAGTTTAGGTTTCTGCCTCAAAAGAACATAAGGAGATAAGTGGTATGGGATTGAAAATGCCTAATATGTGTCGCGGATAACCTGTTGAAATATTCGAGAACGTCTGAAATCGTGTGTGTTTGAGGCACTTCTGCAATATAAAGGAATCGAATAGATTTTCTTCAGAAAGATGTTCTGGTCAGCTTTCTCAGGACACAGAGCCCAAGTGTCCCTTGCTGGGAACGAGACATTATCGCATAGATTTTTTTTCCCTGTTAAACGTTATCAGTTGATGTTTGTAATAACACCATTGTGTATTTGCCAGAAATGGTCTAATCTCTTAAGGGCTCGTGGTGTGGGAGGGACTCAGATTGAGGAGTTTATTGTGTTCTCATGATAAGATGATTTAATTACGCTCTGACTCTGTTTTCTCGGTTTGTCCTCGGCCTCTTCCCTACAACAAGCCTGGTTCTCAGGATTCAGTCCTACAGAGCCCACCTTGGCAACCCATGACAGTAGTTGGTATTCCTTTTCCCCCTTGTCTGCTGTTTTTTCGGTTTTCTTTTTTTGTTGTTGTTGTTTATTTTTTATTTATTTTTTCTTTCTCTCAGCATAAGCAAGTGGCCCATTTACCGGTATTGTGCTGCATTCACAAATCTATTTGTCGGTCAGATGGTCCACTTTCTTTTCCTCCCTTTTTTTAGTTGTTGTGCTCCTTGAGTATTTCGGTTGAAGAAAGGAAACTGCCAAGTTACACAAAACGGTTTTGTCACATGGTTTTGTCTATTGTTAATCCATCAGCATGAGGTGTTTTGGCCGTTCAGTCATGCACAAAATGGCTCATACAATATAACCCCCACCTCCCCCCCAAATACACACACACACACACACACACACACACACACAGACCAGTGATCATCCGATCAACAGCACTGTCCCTGTCTTCACTAGATGGAAAGCATCAAAGAATTCAGCAGCATGCCTCATTTTTTTAATAAACATTTTATTTGACGGCCCCCTTCCCTTTCCCCCTCCCCCTCTCCCTCTCCCCCTCTCCCTCTCCCCCCCTCCATCCATCCCTCCCTCCCTTCCCTTCTTCCTCTCCTTCTTCTTCATCTTCTTCCCTCTCTTCTACATAAGCAGACTTCCAGTATGTCTCCTTTTTTAAAGTCAGTCCGGCCCGCTGGAGCTCGGCCAAGTCTGGCCACGCCGCGCTGCGGCAACAGCAGCAGGTTGAGCTCCGAAAAGGCCAGAAGCGTGAGGTGGCAGCCGATGTGCGCTGTGTTTCTAATGTGCAATTATGTCTCTAGGTGACGGTCTAAGAATAACCGTTTCGGGCGCTATCCCCAAGTGCAAGCGCTGCTGCGTGAGCGAGCGCTGCGGCCGAAAATAGCCGCCGAGTGTGTCTGCTGTGGAGATCCGTCATCGATGTGATAATTACAGCGGGATGATGAGGCTGGCAAAACCAGAGGGCCGCAGCACCCGGTGCTTTTTAGGGTGGAACAACTCGATGGTTCCATAATAGTAAGCCCCGGCCCACCAGCCCCCACACCCCACCCTCCCAGCCAGCCAGCCACCTCGTTCTCTTCACTGTTGCCTATGAGCTAAAAGCTCCCAAAAGTGAGGGCCCTGCCTGCCCCGGCTGCATTCTGAGGAGAGGCTAGCCGCTACGCTATTCTACTATTAGGCCACGGCTCGGCTAGACGAGGCTCGAGTGCTCTCTGCATCGAAAACAATCGATAAATGTGAGCTTATTAAACTTTGATGATGTGGCGAGGAGGAGAAGCCTGCCGGGGAGACAATGATCCGTTTTCACGGTGCCGGTGCTGGCTGCCGGTAAGAGGCGGTGAGCCACTCCCTAGGTCCCATCACTGGTCAGCGCGGCTAACCCACGAGTCACCCCACTGTTGTGAAACTCTAGTTGGGCGACGTTCCAGCCTGCTCCCCTCTCAGCTGTCTGTCTCACGCCATCCGACTCCAGACGGGGTTCATTCCTCAGCTGTTCCGCGGGCAAGAACCAACTCATCCGAACTCAACTCGCACTGGCTGGGTCTCTGCTGCATGCAGCCTGTTGATTGAGAGCCCGGCGAGGAGAGCTCGTGGAGGGAGACGGGGAGAGGGATAGCAAGAAAGAGAGAGAGAGAGAGAGGGGGATAGAGAGGGGGATAGAGAGGGAGAGGGAGAGGGCTGCTGTGCAAATGAAGTGGCAACGTGCCCTCTGGGAGCAAGCCCCAACATGGCTGTGTGGCAGGCCTTGCACATGTGTGTGCAATAAATGGAAGCCCTCCTTTCTCTCTCTCTCTCTCTCTCTCTCTCTCTCTCTCTCTCCTTCTCTCTCTCTCTCTCTCCCCCACCCTATCTCCCTCTCTCCTGAGCTTTCAGCAGAGGCACCACACAGACTAACCAGAACAGATGTGAAACAGCTGGCGCTCAACTTCCTCTCTCTCCTCCCCTCCCTCTCTATCTCTCTCTCTCTCTCCCTCTCTCTCAATCTCTCACTCTCTTCCTGTCCTCCTCAGCTCCTCAGCATCATCCCTACTTCACAGGTCCACGTGGGGCCCAAACCACCATTTTCTCCAGCTCCCATTGTCCTGGCCAGGCTGGGAGAGTGTGGATGGGCCCGGCCTTGATGGCGACTAAAATTAGCCGCGACTTTCCTTGTGTGCTTAATGTAATTAGAAAGCATTTGCATTGACTGATGCCAGAAGAATGCGGTTCAGCCCGGAGCTATTTTTGGACAGCCCCAAGTTGCTTGGCCCGAGTGACCTTGTTCAGCGGGACCTCAGCGAGCTCGCACTCTCGGTCAGACGCAAGTCACACACACACTAACTTGCTCCAAACACACACACACACAAGCACACACACACCACACGTACCCACACAAGGCAGCACACAAACGCTTAGGGAGCCACGCACACACACACATACACACACACATACACACACACACAACCCACACACACACACAGGCACACACACACAACCCACACAAACAATCACTTAGGCCTCAGTCATTCAGAGGGAATCTCCCATTCCCCCAGCCATTTAGTGTGTATCTCCACAAGGGGCTCGGGGCTATCAGCTCTCTCACCCCGCTCCACTATGTGCCTGTTTCCGGTCGCTCTCGGGCGCCATTGTGTTTGTGTAAGTAACTTTGCTCTCCAGAGAGAGGGCTGGTGGTGGGGGCGGTGGGGGGGGGGGGGGGGGGGGGGTCTTTTCAGACGCTTGTGTCCTGGTGAAAAGGTAACCCTAGCCAGGTGGGGCCGCGTTATTGTTGCCGTCCCTCACCCCTCCGAGCCCTGCAGAGCTGGAGTGCATTATGGGAGACATGCGAGGGCTCCATAATGCCGATGCGTCCCCCTCATTTCCATGTAATTGCGTCGCGCTGCTTTACGGGAAAAAAAGGGGGGGAGAAAAGGCACAGGGAGTGACACAGAGGCTCGCTTAGCGTGAGATAGACAGAGATAAACCACGAAAGAGAGATAGAGAGAGAAATAGGGAGAGAGGGGGAGAGAGGGAGAGAGAGAGAGAAGTGGAGAGGCGGAACGAGAGTGCTGAGTGAGCTCCTGCCCCGGCAAGCAGGAGAGAGGTGCTGACAGACAAGCGGCCTTCAGCCCACACCCCCCAAGACGTGTTTTTAATTACACTTTGTGTGACATCATGGGCTTCTGAGCACCCCCATCCTCCACACACACACACACACACACACACACTCCTTGGGCTCCACAGCCCTGTCTGTGCGCTTCTACCTGTGCCACGCGGCCACACACACACTCACACACACAGACGGTGGGGGCTACAGACAGCATACGCATGTCAGATGTGATCCACCACACCATAAGAGAGAATGGGGTGCATACCTCGCATTGCTCTCGGCTATCTCTGCAGCCTTAGGGTGCGTGAGTGTGTGTGCATGTCTGCGTGTGTGTTTCTGTCTGTGTGTGTGTGATTGTATGTATGTTTGTGTGCGTGGTGGGGGCACTTCCTATTGTTTCACATAACCCCGAGACTGGTGCTGTGTTTGTAAAAAAAAAAGGGAAAAAAAGGAGCTGTCTGACTGTCCCCCTCCCCACCTCTCGTGCTCCCACCCCCCCAAACACACACACCCCCTCCACAGTGACGCAGCTCTAGGCCACTGGCCCTCAGGAGCTGCTCTGTCACTCCACATGCTCACCACACACACACACACACACACGCACATTCTCTCCCTCTCGCTCTCTCTCTCTCCCACACATGGGAGAACGCACACACACGCACACACACACACACACACACACACTCACTCAGGGAGATTAAAGTACAACCGGGAGGCCGAGCATAGAGCGCTGCTGCTGCTGCGGTGACAAAGAAACAGTAGGGCCCGCGCTGCTTGCCTCGCCTGGCTGGCCGCCCTCCAGAGCTCATTACAGCCGCGGCGTTGCATACCAACAAAGAAGAAACCCTCCAGTGGTCCCGGGGCCTCGGCCATCGCCTCCACCGCTCCGCTTCAAGGTAGCTCCTGACCGCTCAGTCAGCACGGGGGGACAACAAGAGAGGAGGACAGGAGCACAAAGAGCAAAACAAAAAAGTGGGAGAGTGGACAAAAGAAAAAGAAAAACAAAACAATCGTTTGCTAGGCTTTTGTGTTTTTTTGGAGCAGAACAAGACCCCAGAGACAGGGGGGGGGAAAGGAAGGAGCAAAAGACCTTTTTTTTTTTATTTGAACACTTCAGCGTGTCAAAGTGCGCAGGGCTCGCCCGGGAGTCATTGCGTTAAAAATAACTTTATTGTGGCGGATCATGTTTTGGTAGGAGGGATCGGTTTGCCCTGACGGGACGGCCTGACGGACAGCAGATGAGGCAGGGTGGCTTTCCTGAGCGCTGGGAGAGGAGGAACTGAGCGTGCTCTCTCTCTCTCTCTCTCTCTCTCTCTCTCTCTCTCTCTCTCTCTCTCTCTCTCCGTGCTCATCTCTCTCTCTCCCGCTCTCTCAGTCCACATACTCACACACAAACACACACACAGACACACACACACACTCACATACACACATTCTTTCTCTCTCTCTCTCCCTCACACACACACACACCCACACACACCCACACACAAACACACACACACACACACACACACACCCATTCGAGCCACAGTCCCCAATCCCTGGCGTCTCCCTGTGTGTCTCTCCCCCGCTCCAGATGATGCGTTGGATCTAGCCGGCCGGCGCCCCGTGAGTGATATGAGTAAGGCACTGGAAGACATCCACAGCTCTGACAGCCTCGGCGAGAAAGCGGCCATCTTTCGCAGCGGGAAGGCGAACAGCACCAGCGGCTTCTCCAGCCCTGCCCTCATCCCCCTGAGAGCCCCCTTCCTCGCGCCACATGCCCCGCACAGCCGGACCACCACGCTCCACAAGGGGGACAGGTACGCCACCGCCTCTCCGCTCGCTCTCCCTCTCTCCCTCTCTCCCTCTCTCCTCTCCTCTCTCGCTCTCTCTCTTGCTCTCTTTCGCTGTCTCATTCTGGGCGCCCCTGTCCCTGCTAAAGAACTGGGAATCTTAACCCATAGATGCTTTCGACTTTGTCTCATTCGCTTGCGAGTGATTTAATGCTCTTTCGCGTCGAGTGGAAGCCGCGCGCCAACAACTGGTAATGTGAGTATGAGTGCATATTCTTTCGGAAGCGCCTGTTAGCGTGTGTGTTTGGGTCTGTGTGCGTGTGTGTGTGTGTGTGTGTGTGTGTGTGTGCGGGTGAGAGAGAGATTGCGTGTTTGAGTGTGTGTGAATGTTCGACTGTGGTCTGCGAGCTGCGTACCCAGCCGTGCACCAGTGTCTATCTGTGCTGATACTGTAAGTCACTTTTTAAAAGTTAATCTTTAACATATGTGATCAGCCAGCGCATACAATGTGCCCTCACAGGCAAAGAATAGTGCAGCCTTTGTATTCCCCTGCAGCCTGGCCAGAGAGGGTCCAGTTGAAAAATGGCAGTAGACTTTGTACCTGTAAACACTTGCGGTGAGCACACAATTGTCCCCAAGTGCTTTCTACACAAAATCTGACAGCCGATAGAAAGAATTGAACGCAAATCAAGCACCTGTTACTTTCCTGGGCGTAATGAGTAACTCAGTAACTACGTGTGTGTGTACAGAACGGTTAAGATATGTCAGGGCAGGACAGAAGCTGGCATTCAAGGCCCTTCGTGTAGAAGCACTGTAAAAAAAAAGGGCTCGTTTTTTTATAACAGTCTCACAGGACACTGGCCAATGTCCCAACATTGTTGTTTTGGCCGCACCCGCGCCTGGGCCGAAGCGTCCCCGACACAAAAGGTTGCTTTCTCAGCCCGCGTTTGGATGGTAGCGGATTAAGCGGACACGCTTCTTTGCGTTTGTGGGATAAACAACATAACAGCCATCATGGCCGCCTGCTATCCTCAGAAGGTCTCCTCCACCCCGGCCCGACCTCGCCCCTACCCCCACCCTGCCCTACCCCGCCCTACCCCGCCCGCCTTCCCCTCCAAAGCCCCGATAAACAAAGCAGGCGCACAAGTGCACCCCATTCTTTATTTACGGGGGTTGTTGCGCACAGATGAAGTGATGGAGTCAGGTGATGACAAATCAAAGAAGGCACTCATGCACTCATGCAGGCTTGCACGCTGGTGTAGCAGGTGTGAGGGTACTGAAGAAGTCCGTACGCGCGTGTGTGTGTGTGTGTGTGTGTCT
>NC_084997.1:8283975-8288975 GCF_963854185.1 Sardina pilchardus
TACAGCAGGGCCCTTTTTATCAGACACCCCTGCACCGGAGCCCAGCGACCAGGAGATAGGAGACCAGCGCGGGAGGGGGAGGTGTGTGTGTGGGTGTGTGTAGGTGTGTGTGTGTGTGTGTGTGTGTGTGTGATAGAGAGTGTGTGTGCGAGAGAGAGAGAGAGTGTGTGTGTCTGTGTCTGTCTCTGTGTCTGTGTGTCTGTGTGTGTGAGAGAGAGAGTGTGTGTGTCTGTGTGTGTGTGTGTGTGTGTGTGCCTGTGTGTGTGTGTGTGTGTGAGAGATAGAGAGTGTGTGTGTGTGTGAGTGTGGAGGGCGGGGGTGGCTGGGTGGCGAGGAGCTCTGGCTCTGGATCGGATTACACTCCTCAGTAGAGCCCAGCACCAATTCTACCAGGGCTGCCGTGGCGCTACGCGAGCAGCCAATAACTCTTTAGTGCCCGCTTATATAACCGCTGATACGGCCTCCTCTCCTCTCCTCTCCTCTCCTCTCCTGCCCACCCCACCCCACTCCACTCCACTCCGCCACACTCCTAACCTGCAGCTCTGGAGCCGGGATTGAGCTACGAGGGGCTTTTTTTTTACCGTCCGCTTGCTAACGGTCGCTGGAGTGGGTTAAAGTGTTAGTGTTAGAAGAGGGTGTAAGCTGGACGTGTTGAAAAAAGGCCCCGTATGGTGAGTTGTGGGATTTTCGGAGGGTAAGTGTCCCAGGCAGGCAGCGTCCATCAGAGGGCCGGAGCTGGGACGCCAAGCGCTCTGCTGCGACGAGCCATTTCAGCAATTACAGACGAACTCAAAAAAAAAAGGGAGAAAAAGGAAGCAGAACAAAAAAGAAGTGACCCGACCTGCCTGACAAAGCTGTTCCGCAGGACGGCATCCCGCCCCCTCGGCTGTTGAGTCAGACGCTCCCGACGCGCTCCGGCCATTGGCTGAGGTGCCGGTCGCTCACCACCAAGGTGCTTATTACAATCACTCGGCGTCTGCAGGCGTCTGCAAAGGCCAGCTCCCAGCCCTGACTCATCTGTGCAAATGACAGTGCTCAGTGCTCAGTGCTAAGTAGCAGCAGTATCAGCAGCATGATCCAGCGATGCGGCGCGCTAATGAATGTCTTTATCGCGCTCCTTCCTTCTCGTCCTCGTCCCCTAACGGAGGAACAAGAGCCAGTGATTGTGTGATTCCGCGAGGCCTCTGCTTAATCAGATTATTTGTTCCCTTTCTGTATTGGCTGATCAGGTGCTTCTTTTGTCCCCGCGTCCTTTTCTTGTTGTTGTTGCTTGATTATCTCTTTTTTTTCCCCCCACGTCTTCTCCAAAACATGTGTGTTTGCGCCGTGTCTCTGGTCACCAATGGGCGCTTGTTACCTGACTCCCGCGCATGCTTGACCTGGGGCTCACAGTGGTACATTAGGGAGCCATTTCAATCCGCTAATGCCTCTCGTGCATTGTTCCAAAGGGGGCCGGGGATTAGCATGGATTTGCCATTATTTTTGGATGGTCGGAGGGTTTGGTACTTAAGGGGGGAGAGAGGCACCTCAGTGACCCCCCCCCCCCCACACACACACACACACACACACACTCACACACACACTCCCCATCCCCACGTGAAAATGTAATCAAAGCCCTTCATTGCGCCGTGCTCCTTGTTAGTGGCAGTCTGAATGTGGTCTTCGCTCCGGCCACCTGATGAGGGCTGTGTTTGCCCTCCGTGGTGACCGTCTTTCTCCGCGCCCTTTGAGAGGCAACAATGGCGGGGACAATGGGGGAGTATGTCCGACTGACCAGCTGTTTGTCCGGCAGTGCTCCGGCGAGCCGCCGGGGGTCAAGATCCAGAGATCCAGCCCACTGCAGAGAATCCAGAGAGAGATGACATCATCCCACCCCCCGCCGCCACCCCACCCCACCCCCCCCACCCCACCACACACCCCACCACAGCGCACAGCCCTCCTCCCCCCCGAGCTCCCTTTCTCTCTGGCTCTCACTCTCAATAGATGCGGTGGCTGGCTGAGTGGGCTGAAAGTGCTGTATCATAGGGACTCCCTGAAGCCCCCTCTGTTCCCTTGGCCTTTGTTCCAATGCCTCTCTCTCTCTCTCTCTTATTCTCTCTTTCTCTTTCTCTCTCTCTCTCTGTCTCTCTCTCTTGGCCGGCCATGAGAGGGTCAGTGCAGAGTGAGAGACAGGCCACTCGCGTCGCCTGTCAATCCTGATTTGGAGCCGTCCACTACCAAGAAAAAGGCCGCTAGCGTAAAAGGGCATCGATTGGGCGCGAGGGTGAATTTTAGTCTGTGCACACACACACAGCAGTGAGTGATGCACTCGACAGGATCGGGCGGGTGTTGGTGTTTTTTTGGGAAAGTGGGGAGAGGTGTCAGGGTTATCGGTGACAAAGCACTGTCACACACTGCCTCTTCCAGAGTGAGAAGAGAAGCTACTTGACGTGAACCCAGGAGATAGTGATTGCTTCGCTGAGAGTGTGTGTGTGTGTGTGTCTGTTTGTCTGTGTGTGTGTGTGTGTGTGTGTGTGTCTGTGTCTGTGTGTGTGTGTGTGTGTGTCTGTGTCTGTGTGTCTAAATATACCATCACCACCCTTTTGCACCAGCCTTACAGCACAAAGACAAATCACCAGCTTCAAAACAACATTTGTTTGCATTACTGTCGTTCTTACAATCCATTTGAATTCCAGCTGAGATTTGCTCTGTCCCCCCATATTGTCCCACAGCTGCTGCCCTGATCAGTTGGAGTGAGTGGCCCGGGTGTTTTTTTTTTTTTCCGCAGGCTCCATGGCTTAGACTGAGGCTCAGTGTTTGATTGGGAGTTGCCTGGAGGGCCTGGTCCCTATTGACATATCATTGTTTTACGCGGGCTTTCATAGCTGTTTTGGCCGTGAGAAAGCACTTTCTCCCCCCCCCCCTCCCGCAGCCCCTCCTCGGCCAAACCCCGACGTGTCATGGCGCATTTGCCTGAGAAAAGAGCTGAGTCATGATTGCCACAGGCCCCTGGGTGTCTTCCCGTGTGCCCCGGCCCCTCCGATTCACACGTAAGCCCCTGTGCTGTTCCCCAGCCCTCGCTTGTGATCCTCTTTCACACTCCAGTACATCTGTCAGAACTCAGCTTGATGGGTCCCCCGCCCCTTTACCCACCCCGTATAAAAAAATATGGCCCATATTACTGCCACATTATTCATGAAAGCCAGCCGAATCAGTCTGCTTGGATGGTCAGAGTGGTAGCGTTAACTCTGGGAACGCACGGATGGAGATGGCTTGATGTCTTATTTTCGTCAAAGCGGCGATCGGAGAAGGGCATTACTCATGAAGAATTGATGGCCTTTTAAAGAGACTTCATGAATAGGGAAGTGCGCTTCTCACTGTGAGCAGACTGAACATGACACAGTGCCTAATGAGGGAAACAGCGCAAGTCATTTAAAGCTGTTTTAGAAGCTCCAGCTGCATGGCGCACACCCCTCCTCTCATACAGGGCTCAGCATACTGCAGTCACAGAGCCGAGAGATAGAGAGAGACAGAGAGAGAGAGAGAGAGAGAGGATGAGGGATGAAACAAACAGAAAACATTGGAGGATAGACAGCACTACAGACAGATAGGCGGATGGATATACAGATAGACAGACACAGAAACAGAGAGGGAAGATAAAGTGTGAGCGCGCGTGCCAATTGCCAAAGACGATATTTTATTTCTAATGGTTGCGAGTGCTGGGTCTCAGCATGTTCTGTTGCACTTCAAGGACTGAAGGTTATCCATCCTCCTTGGAACCCATTTGGAACAGGCTGCAATATTTCAAGGAAACCGAGCTGGTGTTCTTAGCCCACGCGTTCTCTCGTCCCTCTGGGTTCTATCTCTCTCTTCATTGACAGAGCTAAAAATTGACTTTTAAGGACAACCGCACAACTGTGGTACGGTTTTGTTTAACTTTCTTGTCAAATTTGAGTTTGGCAAACCGTTAGGCGGCAGAAATGGATAATTACCACTCTTACACGAGTTGCTGTTTTGTGTAAGACCTGGGATAAGTGAATCAGTGTTAGTTCTTTTCCTCTTCTTCTCTTCTCTCTCCCTCTCTCCCCTCCTCTCTCTCTCTCCTCTCTCTCTCTCTCTCTCTCTCTCTCTCTCTCTCTCTCTCTCTCTCTCTCTCTCTCTCTCTCTCTCTGTGCCATATCACCGGCACTTATGTGACTACCTTGTGAAATAGAATACTACTGCACTTTGGAGCATGACCTGAAGTCAGATCCCTTTGCTCCGGGAGCCTTCCACCGGCGTGTGCCTGCCACACAAAGCCTTTAGCTGTTGCCTCCACTCGCATGCAAAGCCCTGTGGAAATGGCAGTTATCTCACGTAGCCCTGGCCCATCCAATCCCCAGTGGCAAATGGCACCGGCATCATGTTCTGCCATAAAAACTAATTGTCGCAAAGTGTCTCATGCCAAGTCGTTACTTTTATTGTGTTTCCGCATGGAATATGCTGTCTCTTTGTTTACGAAGGCTGTGTGGAAATGCTCACATAAAAGTTTTCAGAGGTTACCAGAAGACAGTGTATACAGTGTAGTGTCGAGAGAGTCAAGAGCCCGTCATGGTGTTTGTGATATCCTGTGCAGTACATCAAGTGCATCATTTAGTGAACGTATACATAATGTAAAGTAAACTTAATTCAAACCCTGACTGCCCTTGGTTGTGAAAGTCCATCTAACAAAGCGCTCACACAGAATCACTCTCTCCGAAACACTCGGTGACCCTGTGAAGACAATAAAAGTAGCAGACATCTGACAGGCTCTGATAAAGCCTCAGACAGCAGGTTGCACTTTAGACTGCGTGTGCGTCTCCTAGCCACACGCTCATGGGACCTTCGCTTGGGACACACCGAGACAGCCAGAGGCCAGGGCAGAAGAGCAGAGCAATCACATCTCTCCCTCTCTCTCTCTCTCTCTCTCTCTCTCTCTCCCTCTCTCTCTCTCTCTCTCTCTCTTTCTGTGTGTGTGCAAGCGTGTGTGTGTGTGTGTGCGT
>NC_084997.1:8291475-8293975 GCF_963854185.1 Sardina pilchardus
GCGTCCTCAGGCCCGGTGCCCAGCCTCCACTGCAGCAGGCGGGCAGGCAGTCACGACTGAGCGCGGCAGGGGCCTCGCTGCGGATGGAGGTGTGTGTGTGTGTGTGTGTGTGTGTGTGTGTGTGTGTGTGTGTGTGTGTGTGTGTGTGTGTGTGTGTGTGTGTGTGTGTGTGTGTGTGGTGGAGGCGCTGAAGGGGCCTGAGCCCACCGTCTTGATGCGACGGCTCTGACAGAAACTCCTTTCACCGTAAATGAAAAGAATAATAAATGAAAGGAATAAGTGAGGAACTACTGCAGAAGATCTGAGAGAGAGAGAGAGAGAGAAAGAGAGAGAGAGAGAGAGGGAGAGAGAGAGAGAGTGTGCAGGAAGAAGAAGGGCCTTTCCTCATGCTTTGTCCCTGTGGTTTACATGCTGGAAGGAAGCCAACTCTAAAGATATACACTAACTACAGTATTTATGTCTTCATTCTGTATGTTCCACACGGGCCTGGGATGTGCTCGCTACAGTGTGTTGCATATGCTCGGTGTGCTGGAACTTTCTTTCACAAGTCTGTCAAATCAGCCAGTGTAACTCTCTAAACTCTGTGGACATCACCCGTCATTAGAATCCAGCAGACGCCGGCCTCCACAGACCGCACATCTCATCAGCCACGGCACACTGCACACACTCAGTTCATTTCTCACACACAGAGAGTCTCACACACACACACACACACACACACACACACACAGACACATGCACGCACACACACACACACACACACACGTTGCCTCAATAGCAGAAAGAGCACTTTCTTCAGGCAAGGCTTGAGCTTGCAGCTGGTTTGTAACACACAAAAGGCTGTAAGATGATCCCAATCAAAACCTGACAGAAATGTGTCATCCTCAATCATCACTCAGGCAAATCTTCTTTCAGTCTTAAAGAACAGTCTCGTATTTCCTCCTACACACTGGACAAGCTCACACACATCAGCTGTTAAAGGTGGGATGAATTGATTAGCCTTGTATTGTCTAATAGTCTTGTAGTGATGTCATAGTTATGAATATTTCTGTCATGCAAACCGTCTTATTGAATAAAGATTTGTATTGAACCATCTTTGTTTACCTTGGGCAGCTTAAATAGTCTTTACTAGTTAATCCCATGGAACATGCATGTCTGGGATGTTTTGCCTCTGCAGAAGCCTTTGTATTTGGCTAGAGCCTCTTCATGATTCATATTTCATTCATTTCCTGGATGACTGCTGTACTTATGCGTATTGGCAAGGCTTTTGAACTTTGGCCTGCATTGCTGGTTTGTCAGAATGGAGATGTTCTCAAGCACGTACCGTTGTATTTTGGCAGGTCTGTCAGCCGAGAAACGGAACAGTAACGTTACCCTTTCCAGTCCAACGTGTTGTCTCATGGTGGGTGATGGGCTTCTGGGTTCCCCTCATTTTGGGGCCTATTTTTACAGTGTTGCACCCTTTTCAAGAGCAGAGAAAAGAACAGGGATGTACTGTGATGTCCACTGGCTCATTCGGTAGTAGCTGACCTTGTCTTTGTTTCCATTTCCTAGAGTCTCTCAGACTAAATCTTGCATCACCCTTGGGTATTTGCAGGTGTTCCAAGGCATTGCTATTTTGGTTTACAAGGGAAAGACTTCCCACTCCTCTCCTCAACTTTTGCATTACTGTAACAAAAAAATAAACCCTGAGCTCATTCCCAAAAGATGATGAAATGTACACTTGTGTAAGACAAATGTTTCAAATGGGCTCTTGCAAGACACTTTTCCACCCTCTGTGGTGAGTGGGAGTTCACTTGTGTGTGTGTGTGTGTGTGTGTGTGTGTGTCTGTGTGTGTGTGTGTGTGTGTGTGTGTGTGTGTGTGTGTGTGTTCAGAGGGGTGTGAGAGTCTGGTCTGGGATCGACTCCTCTGCCGGGATGCTCCGCTCGGCAGTGTGCTTTGCACATTGTCTTCTGATTTTTACGAGGCCGACCCTTTTCAGCGCGCACACAAAGGCAGATGTTGGGGACGACCAGAGCCGCGGTGGTGTGGGAACCTCTTGCAGCGCCGAGCTATTTTCAACTTCCTGATTCACACAGAGCACTTTCCCAACCCTCCGCGCCCCTCCCCCAGCCTCTGAAGCTGCCCAATAAGCCCATTATTCTCTTAAAAGCAGATTTCTTCTGGTTAAGGCCCATCTTTCCCTTCTCTTTTTGGTTCACCAAGACAGATGTTTAATTAGAAGAGGGGTCATCAATTTCATTTGACTTGCCCAATTAACTAAATTTGATTTGTCTGAACAAAATGAGCTATACATTTAAAAGCATGAACAACACTGAAATGCAATAGCATGACATGGGAACAATCTTTGGATGTTATGGTTTTTTTTAGTAATGTGATTAGATTTGAAACTAACTCTATGTACAGTTTGAAAGTATGTGCTCTAAAAATGTCAGTTCCCCAGAGGGTGAAATTGCAGACTGAGGGTGTCATTTGTCCAGCAGAACTCCTAATGCCAC
>NC_084997.1:8298975-8308975 GCF_963854185.1 Sardina pilchardus
TATCAGGTGCGGCCAGCTCTTGCAGGGGAGTTTCCTGTTAACAGGATTTCAGAAAAGCAGTCCTTTGTTTTTTTTGTCGAGTACCTTGCACAAGCTGCAAACATTGCTTCCCTATTCTCTTTGCTTCTCCGTCTCTCTCTCTTGCTCTCTCTCTCTCTCTTGCTCGCTCTCCCTCTCTCTCTCTCTCCCTCTCTCTCCCTCTCTCTCTTGCTCTCTCTCTCTCTTGGTCTCTCTCCTTGTTGTCCTTCTATCAGTTTCAGTTTCTCTCACCCTCACTCTCTCACCCCCCTTCTTTCTTTCTTCCTCCTCCTTTCTCTCTCTCTCTCTCTCTCCCTCTCTCTCTCTCTCTCTTCTTTTCTGCTTGTCCTCTCCACATTGACTGATTAAACAGCAGATCGTTTACCTCATTTGGGGATGATGTCATAGCCGGAGGCTCCCATTCGCTGCTGGCTCCTGAAGGGTGCTAACCCCGGCCCAGCTTCAGAGCCATGACCTCCTTTTTGCCCCCCCCCTCCTCCCCTCCCCCACTCTACAACCCTACCCTACCCCTCCACCCCCCCACCCCCCAACTCTCCTGACAAAAGAGGTCTGGCTCGTCCTGCCCTACCGATCCACCTTAAAGCAAGACTGGGGCACAAAGAGTGGGGCAGCCGGCTGATCTTTACTGTGCAAGTCTGCATGCACACACACACACACACACACACGCACACACGCATGCACGCACGCACGCACACACGCACGCGCGCACACACACACACACACACACACACACACACACACACACACACACAGACTTGCGCACACACATAGGAGCACTCACGCGCGCTCACACAAACACATGCACACCCCTCCCCACCCCCTGTAACCTCCACTTTAGACAGGGGCTGACCCAAACCACCATTACATTTAAGCAGCACCTTTGGAAGAGCTTTAGGAGTCACACAGGGCTTTCTTCTGCCTGCACTCCCCGTCACAGCTCTGTGAATAGGTAGGTGGAGCCAGGAGCCCTTTTCTCCTCCCGGTGTGTGTGTGTGTGTGTGTGTGTGTGTCTGTGTGTGTGTGTGTGGAGTAGAGGCAAGCCTTCAGCCAGGGCTCATTTTACTTTTTGTGTTGCGGGAGGGGAAGAGAAAGAAACTGAGTGCGAGAGGGAGGGAGAGAGAGAGAGAGAGAGAGAGAGAGAGAGAGAGAGAGTGGTGGCAGGTGATTGGGCAGAGCCCTGGTGACATATATCTGTGGAGTCAGGAAAACGCTGAAGCTCAGAGGCAGGCTTTTCTAATTACCTCATTTCATCTCCTCTGCTGCAGAGCGACAGAGAGTGGGAGAGGGAGAGAGAGAGCGAGTGAGAGGGAGAGAGAGAGTGAGAGAGTGAGCGTGTGAGAGAAAGAGAGAGAGAGAGACAGCGAGAGCAGGAGTGAGCGAGTGGGAGAGAGAAAGAGAGAGAGAGAGAGAGTGTCCAGGGGGGGCTCACTGCTCACCAGCTGACTGAGAGAGAGCGAACGAAAGAGCGGGTGTGAGTGAGACACAGAGCGAGAGAGAGCAAGAGAAAGAGAGAGAGAGAGAGAGAGAGAGGGAGTCTGGACTGATGCATATTTCTATGTTCTCCATAAAAAGAGCTGCCTTTTACAATGCTGTGCACACAGCCCTATATAAGCTGCAGGGCTAGCCCCAAATCGCGGGTGTGCCTGACTCCACACAGGGGGGTAAGTGTGCGCTGGAAACGCAGCTCTTTTTACGTGTTAAGTGTTTCTCTGCTTTGCTCTGTGTTGTTGGCTTGCAGCTGATTATAACTTGCAGATGTGTATGTGTGTGTGTGTGTGAGACTCGGAGGACAGTCTGGAGAGGCTGTGGTTAGTTGTTAGTTGTTAGCGTTGCGTTTGCGTTGCGTGCGGACAGTTTCTCTTAGCAGTTTGTTAAAGGCTGGATGTGGAGCAGTGCTGTCGCGCATCGAGCTCGTGAAAGGGGCACATTCATAACTTTGAACTGGAGCGCTGGCAGATACCGCTCTGGGTTTTTTTTTTTGCTATCACCAGATGCTATGCCCCTGGGCTCCACAACCACAGACTTAAGTTTTATGCCAGAGGGAGCAGCGAAAATTGTACGAGCGACTTCAGACTGCCAGAATTGGAAATGCCCTCAAGTCATGTGTTCACTGTTGTACTCGTCCAGCAGAGTGCGCGGTGACTTTTTAGTGCATGTGAGTGCCGTGTGGTGAACGCAGCATTAAGCTTTTGTGTGAAAAATGGCCCAGTAGCTGCGGGCGCAGCCCTCGTCCACACCACTTGTTTGTGAACGCGGCGTGGACGCTTTGTGTCGTTGCAGGTAATCAAAGTGTACAATGAGGACAACACCAGCCGAGCCGTGGAGGTGCCCAGTGACATCACCGCCCGGGACATCTGCCAGCTGTTTGTCCTGAAGAACCATTGCATCGACGACCACAGCTGGACCCTGTTCGAGCAGCTCGCTCACCTGGGCATCGGTAAGGACCGGCTATTTCTGATGCGCCGTAGTGAGGGATACAGTCAGCCTACAGTGGAAGAGAGGATGAGAGAGGAGGGAAGAGTGTAAAAAGTGTTGATGGGGGTTTCACTTGGTCTTCTTCTTCATCTCCCCCTCCCCCTCTCCCTTCCTCCCCCTTTCTTCAGAAATTGGGAAAGATATGGCAGCCTGGCTGAACACACACTCTTAGCATATCTGGAAAAGAGAGCGTTGCACTTGAGATGTGGCACAACCGCTCCCCCCATACACACACACACACACACACACACACACACACACACACACACACACACACACACACGCACATACGCGCACAAAACAAAATGTTGCTGCTGCTTTTTCACTTGCAGAGTCAGCCCAGCTGCAGCAGAACTTCCCAACTCGCTGAGTAAACTTGCAGCTGCAACAGTGCTTTTGTGGCGGCTAAGTCCTCAACAAAGCGCCCGCGCCCCTTGTGCTTGACTGATCCTAACGTTTGCACTTCAGCCTCCAGTCCCCCTGTGTTCTTACCAGGTGGTGAGGAAGGGGTTAAACAAGCAGAGACGCCCGTCTAGAACTGGTGCAGCCTCCTCGACACAGAGGAATATTCCTCAGCAGCATTCTTCACACCATTGCATAATTCACCCATCTGTTCCGTCCTTAATCTCTCTCTCTCTCTCTCTCTCTCTCTCTCTCTCTCTCTCTCTCTCTCTCTCGCTCCCTCGCTCTCTCACATGCGTGTTGGCTCACGGCGGTTCTCTTCGCCACTTCATATGGCGCTGCTGGCTCGGTTCAGGCTGAGCCACTTCACAGGGTCAGTCGCACACAACTTCTTGGACAACTCCCTTCACACACACACACACACACACATACACACACACACACACACACACACACATAAACACTCATTCAACACACCCCTTGTCCTGCAAACGACGGGACTATAAAATGAAGTTACAGTTGGCCTGCCTGTGTGTCGTTTAAAATGGCAGGAATGCGTGAGGGTGATGTCACGCTCCTTGTGATCCCTCACTGGCCAGTGCTGGCCGTCTCAGGCTTGTAGCTCTGGAGAGCAGCGAGTCACAAAAGATCGGAGTAACGCAGTGCTTCTAGTGAGCTCTGTTTACCTCCAGCACACACAGTATTTAGTGTTTGAATGGGCACAAGCACTCTGCCTTTTTTATTGCAAACATTACAGTGGTCACTTGACTTTGAAAAGTTGCATCATCGCTTTTAATGTTTAGTTCAATCCAGTGTTTCTCTGACTCCTCTCTCCGTACAGTTTGAACAGAGCTGAGCTACATGATTCTGCTGGAGTTAAGCACCATGTCTCAGGCGCGGTTCTAGGTTCTAAGTTCTAATTCCTCCCTCCCCGCACTTCTGCCCGTGCGCTGGTACAGTGAGAAGCGGTTGAGCTGGCTCTGCATTATGCATCCGTGTTCGTCTGGAAGCTGCCTCCCCCGTGCAATAATTGAGAGCTTCTTGTGTTTAAATGCAGCCGCTGCATTATTCAGCCCTCCTGTAACATGCCTCATAGTTTGCGTGTCGCCTCTTATGAATCATGTCATTCTCCGTGTGCACGCTCTGTCTCCCTCTCCATCACTTACCCGCACACACACACACACATACACACCGAGACACATACACACTCACCGAGACACACACACACACACACATAAGAAGTGGCTGACGTCATGATGGCAACACTATATTTATGACTTGCCCTACCAGAACACTCAGAAGCCAAGAGGAAAAGCACCACCTGAATGGGCGTAATATGATTGTGCAACCCCCCCTTTTGTTCCGACGGCCAGTAATCATTGATTATGGCCCTGGTGTGGGACTCAATTAGGCTGGGATAACAGTGCACTGTTCCAGATGGTTAGCTGCAGCCCCGCTGCCTTCCGTCGATTCATGAAATATTCATCTGAATCATGTTTAATGATAAAGCGACTGGGTCGCTCTGCTTTTTCAGTGCGGCCTTTGCTTTGCTATCGAAGCTTCGCTACCCATTAACGAAAGAGAATCATTTCCAAAAAAACGGGTAAATAGTTAATCCGCGGCGCGGCCGAAGCGCGGACGCTCTAGGAGAGAGAAGTGCCGCTCAGAAGCCCCCACACGGCAGCCGGCCCTGCGGAGCAGTCGAGAGCCTCAGGTGGAACAAAAGACGGCTTTATGAATGGAGCGGCAGCGCCGTGACCTTTTCCCTTGTGTTCCCTGTCCTCTGCCTTTCATTTCAAAATCAACTCGGAGAAAGAACATTGAGACACAAGATCAGATTAAGTCATTAGGTGATGCGCGAGGGCTGCGCGGCTGTCGTGGACTCTAGCGGCAGGGTCTCCCAGGTCTCTCTTTCTGATTGCATACGTGCGTTTGTCCTTTTCTCCCCCTTTCCCAGAAAGAACCATAGAAGACCATGAGTCCGTGATGGAGGTGCAGTCTGCGTGGGGCATGGACTCGGACAGCCGGCTGTGCTTCAGGAAGAACTATGCCAAATATGAATTTTTCAAGAAACCTCTGGTGAGATCTGAATGACTGTAAAACAATAAGTTCAACCTAAACAGCGTGCTTCCTGTGAAGAATGTTTGGTTTGAAAAGAGCCCTCTGAGTAGAGGTTCTGGTTCCTAGGTAACCAACAGCTGAGCTATTACTCATGAGCACAAAGCCAAGTTTAGCTTGAGATGGCATGAAGGCCGGGAAATGCTGATTGTGAAACGATATTGCTCTTATATCAACAGGACTTTTTCCCAGAGCACATGGTGTCTATATCTAGTGAAACCAACGGGATCATGAACCACTCCCAGCTCATTCAGGTACTCAGCCCCTCTGTCTGTCTCGGCTCTTTATCTGTGGGCCTAGTGTTCTATCTAGAGCATTTTCTGATAAGACTGCATTGGTCTTTGTCGCCGCAGACTTTTTTAAACTCAAGCACCTGTCCAGAGATCCATGGCTACCTCCATGCCAAAGAGCAGGGCAGGAAGTCATGGAAGAAGTTCTACTTTGTGCTCAGGAGGTCCGGCCTCTACTTCTCCAACAAGGGCACTTCGAAGGTTGGTCAACAGTGCGCACACACACACACACACACACACACACACACACCGTGTTAAATATTTCTGTTCGACAAGCCAAGCACAATATGACCTTGTCGTTGTTATGTTATAAGACGTCCAGAATAAACAAACATTGTTTTCCTAAACAGAAACAACAACAAACACTACACTTAACTAAATTGAATGATATATATTCCTTGAATACAATTAATTCCAATATTGAAATGCTGACAGAATCCCAATACACATTGGCTCATTGACTAAATACTGGGTGATCTCTTGGAATGACACTGATATGACGATCCACAACACAAAGTCTGGAGCTCTTGTAGCCTCGGAGCTGATGGGATGGTGCAGTGTGGCATGTGCCCCACTGGTTGCCTGTTGGCATGGCTGCCTGGCCGTGGCGGCATGGCGTGGGGTGGGGTGGCGCGGCGTGCGGAGGGCTGTGCCGGGTAGCGGTGCTCAGGTCGGGGGAACTGGTTAAGCAGGATCTGTGCGCAGGGCAACGGCCGTGCCAGCCACTGAACCTTTCACACCGTTGACAGGTGAAGCTTATACCTCGCCACGGCCGTGCCAACCGGCTCTGCCCCTTCCATTTTTTTTCCACTTCTGTCTCGATTTCTCTCCCTCCCTCTGTCTCTCTCTTGCTCTCTCTCTTTTCGTTGGCGACAACAAAAGGGCTGTTGTTTTCTCGCTTGTGTGTGCCTGTCAATATAGGTAATTCAATTCATTGGAGAAGTCAGACCTGAAATGACTCTCTCTCTCTCTCTCTCTCTCTCTCTCTCTCTCTCTTTCTTTCTCTCTTTCTCTCTCTTGCTGTCCATCCATCTGACTTGTCCTCTCCCCCTGTTCTCTCTCTGTTTCTCATCTCATCTCTCTCTATTATGGCCCACTGACTCCTGCCCCTGCTCTGTCCGGTGGCTAGCGAGGGCTAGCGATGGCTAGCGATGGCTGGTGCTAGAGCGGGGGGTACCTGTGTGGCAGCGTGTGAATGGGGAGCAGTGCAGAGGGTGTCGCGGTGGCAGAACAAAGAGCAGCTTTGTGCCTGTCTTCTTGGGAAATGGCTTTTTTTTCTCTCCACCCTGCCTCCCTGGCATGCCTGTTAAGATAAAGCGTTAGCCGTTGCAACACACACACACACTCTCTCTCACACACACACACACACACACACACACACACACACACACACACACGCACACATACACTTTGCCCCTGCATCATCTGCACTGAATATACAGATTAAACACCTGGAATGTTATTTGATAGGGCAGGATTGGCCTTGCCTGGGTACAGATGGGTGTGCCAAGTTAACACTAGGTTTCTACTTTATATCATAGGGTTTATCATTTAGATTTAGTGTGTGTGTGTGTGTGTGTGTGTGTGTGTGTGTGTGTGTCTGTGTGTGTGTGTGTGCGTGTGCATGCATGTATGCATGTGTGTGCATGCCTCTATATAGTTGACCGTGTGCACTAAGCCATACTTGACCCCTGCCACATTATCTAAATCTCACACACACTTCCATGCTCTTCACATTCACCATCACATACACCACACATCTTTCCCACACATTCTCAGCCTCTATCTCTCACTCACACACACACACACACACACACACACACACACACACACATATGCACACATACATGCATACTTACAAACATACACACACACACATGCACTGCATACTCAAACATACTCATACATACTGTACACACACACACACACACACAATATACACACTAATTGCACTGAACCGTATACTCTCTTTCACTATCAAGCTTACTTTTATACACTATCTAACAGTATTATACTCTCACACATTTATCATGTTATCAGGACAATAATGCAACGTCCACCATGTCTTTTACATGCACTCTCACTTACTCACTGACAGAGCCACAGGCTCACTCTGCAGAATGATTGGAGGGTGTGTGCAGTAGTATTTGGATAAAAAAGTTCTTATGAGGAGACTGAGAGACAACATCTGATTTTAAATGGAAGTTTAGTTGCACAGGTGACGTTGTGGTGACTTTACTGTATAGTATAAAACAGAAGATTCAGTGCTTGCATAGCCCATCTCTTGCACCTGTTTAATGCAAAAACCTCATATACACCATCAAATCCTGTTGCACAGACACTGTTAAAGAATGCCCAATTAGACTATGTTTGTAGATGTTTGACCGTTTACATTGGATTGTGTGTAAGAAGTATTATTGTTGAGGTTATGTTTGAATAACTTTGTGATTGTGTGTGAAAGAGAGTGTGTGTGTGAAATGTGTGCATTTGTCTTTGCGCTTCTTCTGTCTCTCTCTCTCGTGTGTTTTTGCCCACTTAACCTTCCAAGATGGATGCCTGACTTGCTTTAATTGACATTAGGAGTGAAACGAGCAAAAGCCCCAAGGCGTCACACAAGTATGGCCCCTTGCATTGTTGCACTGCCTCAAATCCTGTGGGCTGAGAGCTCCTGCGCCTGATTGGACGTGCTCGCTCGCTCTGTCTCTTTCACGCGCTGACCTCTGAGGCTCGGGTGGGCTTCGTGCGCACATGTCCAGCCGGCCCCCCAGCTATATTACATTACAGCCTTCATTTGTCTGGCATCTGTCCTTACAGCCTTCTGGATGCTCCGCATTGCTGGCATGTTTACGTTCCGACCCCCATACCCACTGACACCCTCCAGACCCCCCCCCCCCCCTCTTCCCCCTTTCCAGGCTGCCTGCCTGTGTGTGTGTGTGTGTGTGTGTGTGTGTGTGTGTGTGTGTGTGTGTGTGTGTGTGCTGGAACTTGAGGCTGGGGGCAGTGGCGGAGAGAGCGCAGCACCCTGCCCTCATTGCATTAGCAGTTAAATGGAGCATCACAAGTGCTGCTGGGGCGGGGGGAGTGGGGGGGGGGGGTTGTGAGGAGGGGTGGGAAGGAATGGAGTGTTGTTGCAAAAAAAAAGTGGGGGCATGCCAGAATGACGAGGCCTAAACAGTGTGTGACATGCACTCCTCCCTCTGCTCTCTCTCTCTCTCTCTCTCTGTCTGTCTGTCTCTCTCTCTCTCTCTCTGTCTCATCTCATTCCGTCTCTCTCCCTCGTCCCTCTCCCCTCCAGGAACCCCGGCACCTTCAGTTCATGGCGGAGTTCAGCGACAGCGACGTCTACACCCTGCTGTCGGACCGCAAGCTCCACGGCGCGCCCAGCGACTACGGCTTCTGTGTGAAGGTAGCCCCGCCGGCCCTCTCCGCTCCCCCGTCCACCCGGCTCACAATGCAGCGCCTGTTCTCCGTTATCGCCCGTCTTATCGCCGCTGTGTTTGCTCTCATGTCCGCTATCAAATCAGCCCGCTCCAAACTATTCGCCAGAATCGAGCTGTAGGAAGTCGCTCGTGTCAGTGCATACGCGCCTTTTGACGAGGCCTATAGTAAACGACCCAGCTGGAGGCTGTGGAGACCAATGTGTAGGAAGAGAACGCCACTCCAGAGCTATCAATGTGGGGGAAGTGCTTAAAGTCAGACGCCTGCCGCGTCACGTCTCCGCAACACCTGGGTCGGCCGTCGGAAACTTCTGGCGAGAGAGTGACCAGTGATGGACGCCGTCTCGGTGCATCTTTCTTCTGCGGGGCAGACAGGTTCACTCTGACGGCGTGAGATACCTGCCCCGTGCGGCAGTAGATTGTCTGTGGCCGCAGCGGTCGGACTGAAGGCATAAAGCAGAGAGTGAGAGGGGGAGAGAGTCATGAGATTGCAGCAGTAAACCCAATTGACCCTCGGCGTTATCTCGGCCCCATTGTTTAGTGTCGGATGTAAATCCCCACTCTAATCGAGCTCTGTGTCTCTGCCCTCTTATCTATAGGCAACTCTGGGAGGGTGGGGAAATATGCAGGGGGAAAGTCCTGCTGCCTCAACAACTCTGTGGGTTTGAGGGCTGCGTGTGTGTGTGTGAGTGTGTGAGTGAGTGAGTGTGTGAGTGTGTGTGTGTGTATGTGTATTTGGTTTTTGGGGGGGTGGGGGGGTTAAGTTGCAACACAGCAGATAATGGCCTACACATATGCGGTAGATTTGTCAATCATATAAGACAAGGGTCTGTACAGTGTTCTGAGCAGCCTCAAAAGGGTGGTAAATGCCGTCCCATTGTGTTTGAATAATACCCCCATACAAAGGGCATTGTTACGGACTTAACAATGCCCTTTGTAAAAGAGCTATTCAGTCTCACTTTCACTGATAGTAATTGATGTGCTTTCAAGTTTAATAGTGTAAGGATATTTCCGTTTCTGCTTCTCCCTAACTGGATCACTGTTGTGTCTCTCCCTGTTGGCGTTGCTGCAGCCCAATAAGTCAAACTCGCCACGGGACCTGAAGCTGTTGTGTGCCGACGACGAGCAGACCCGGACCTGCTGGGTCACCGCCATCCGCCTCTTCAAGGTACAGTAGTCCTCCTCTCATCCCTTGCTCTTTCTCTTCAGTCTTCTCTGCTCATCTCATCCCTCTCTCTC
>NC_084997.1:8311475-8366475 GCF_963854185.1 Sardina pilchardus
GTGTGTGTGTTTTTGTGTATGTGTATTCATGTGTGCGTGTGTGTTGCCATTCCAGAGGAGCATCTCGGAGAACTCGCTGGTGGCCATGGACTTCTCGGGCCAGACGAGCCGTGTGATTGAGAACCCGTCCGAGGCGCTGTCTGTGGCCGTGGAGGAGGGCCTGTCCTGGCGGGTAATGTGCTGCTGACCCCACTACATCATCCCTCCAACAGCCCCCCCCCCACCCTCAACCCCCCCACCCCCGGCGCCTTGTTCCCCCCCTCCACCCTCCACCCCTCCACCCTCATTATGCCCCCCTGTCCGCATAACTGACTCATACACAAGCAAAAACAAAAGCCAGACCTAACTCGAACAGAAAGTCCTCCAGCGACATCATCAGCGGGCCGGCCAGCGCACGGGGGTGGTCCAGAACACACACGACGCGGCCCGTCTGTCACACACACACACACACACACACTGCAGTAATGATGCGTCGCTCGCGCAGGCACTCCTGTCAACAGCGCTCCTAAATCAGAGGCGGCGCACGCCACTCCCGACTCACACAAAGGCTCAGAGCAGGACACACATGAGCGCGGCACAGATAGGGCCAAACACTGGCGTCTGGACGCACGACTCTCGCTCTGAGATGGACAATGGGGGCATTAGTGAGACTTGTTGTTTTTGTGGTGGATAAATGTACGTTTGTGGCAAGTGTTATTGGAGTTTTTGTTGTGCATAATGTATGTTTCTTATCTTAAGTGTTCATTTTGTGTTGCCTTCACAGAGGAAAAGTTGCCATCGACTCAGCTCTCATGGAAGCCCATCAACGTCTCAAAATCCTATGGCCAGCATAGGTTAGCGCACATGCATGCACACACACACACACACACACACACACACACACACACACACATACACACACACACACACACACACACACACACACACACACACACACACACACACATACACACATTTTATTTACACAAGGGGGCAATTACAACATGTCAGTAAAAATTACAAAGTGGTCAAAATATCTTACTATGATTTATTACATCTTATTTTGAATTTAAAGAATATTGTATTAATGTGATGTTTATGTTTAGGTAGTAATGAACCTAACCTTTAGGTAGTAATGAACATAACTTAGCTGTGTACTGTAGATTTAATTCTTGTGAAGTATGTTGGAAATGCAGACAGGATATAGTTTTCTTCTTAATGAAGAGATGAAGAGTGATTAGCATATTCCTGTACATTTCATGTAGCTTGAGTTTTTAGTTTGACATTTTTAATGTTCTTGTTCAGATTTATTAGGGTTGGAGGGAGGCAGTGACTGAAAATACATACAATATAAACATACGAACAACACACATACTGTACTCTACAATGCACCACAATAATGAGTAAATGAAAGAATTTTAACTTCCACACACTGTTCAGTGTTCACCAAAGATTTTAGAACTCTGTTCTAGAATCTTTGCTGTTCACCTTAAGTCATTGACATTGTCTGTGCACACATGAATTGTGAATGTCCAATGAGGCATTTTTATGGACATCAGTATTTATGTCATATGGCAGTGGGGCCTCAATGCAGCATTATCTCCTGTATGATACCAATTGGGCAAAGGGAATTCAGCTGCCTGCTTACAGCTTACAATCCACTCAAGTGGGGATCAGTGGAAATTACAGATATGGAAAAGTAATCGAACCAGTCTGAATCTATGTCACCTTAGCAAGAAAGTGGAGAAATGACAAACACACTTACCAAAACAAGCACCATGCACCATCAAATGAAACAGTAAAACGCTGAAGATGCTGGTGTGTTTCGAAGGTTTATATCTTTGAAATGGGCTGCAATATGAGCTGGCTAGCTGTATGACTAGAAACACAGCAATGAAGCATTAGTGAGAGGTGTTGCTTGCCTGGAGGAACATCAGTGTCGTGGGGTCACTGTGTGATATACAGCCGTTGACAGAGGAGGGACCATTTATGTTTCTTCAACATGGCAGAAGGGAGGGAAACGTTATGCAAGCACCTCACTCTCGGGGAAACTAGTGTTTCTGAAAACTATTGTGTTGCCATAGATTTACTGTATTATATGTTGTTGATTATACACATAATCTGTTATTACAAGAGGATTTCAGGGTTTTGTTATTCGCCCTCCCACTTCCCAAAGTAATCTAACACATGCCAAACTTTATCACAATTTCATTAATATCAGAGTCTTATGGCGTTACTAAGCGATCCATTTAATAACCATCGAGGTGAGGAAACCTAACACACATCCTACTGACCTTTAACACACTTGCGTGGGTGTGTGTGTGTGTATATGTGTGTGTGTGTGTGTGTGTGTCTGTGTGTGTGTGTGTGTGTGTGTGTGTGTGTGTGTGTGTGTGTTTGTGTGTGTGTGTGTGGATGCTGCGCCGCTCTCCTGCGTCCGTCTGTCCATCTCTAACGCCGGCTGTCCTGTCCTGTGTTCCGCAGCTCTCCACCTGGCCCAGCCCTGGTTCCACAGCAAGCTGTCTCGAGAGGAGGCCCATCGGCTGATCTCACAGCAGGGCCTCATTGATGGGTACGCGCACTCCCGCTCCCGCCCCCCCCCGGGGACATCAGGCCTGGCTGATTAGATAGATCACATGTCCTTTGGGTGATATTCCTGCTCTCAGATAGCAGTGATGTCACAGCAGTGTTTCTGATGGGATCCGTGAGATAGCTGCGGGTGGGGGGGGGGGGGCATTACCGAAGTGATATCTGCGCGGCTATTAAACATAAATCCATACCCGTGAGGTCTGACACAGAAATAACAAACTGTGTGTCAGTGAACATGCAACGGGGTAGAGTTTCCAGCGCTATTTCTGGCCGGCTGGTGGACAAATTTACCACCATCTTCTGCTGTCATCTAACATTACTTCACGAGCCCTTGTCACGGGTCCTGTTATTCACACGGCACATTTTTTTCTCCCCCGTCTGTTGCCGTGGGGACGTGAGACGTACGTGAAATGGGAGTAATTTGGAGAATGGCAGCACGTTTTTCGAGCGCCGTCTGTGCCGTTTCTGTTTACGTTACGTAACCCAAGCAGCAGATGAAAGAGCCCCTGTGTTTGGGGCAGCGTGAGGCCTGGAGATATCATCTCCGTGTGCTCGGGCTCCCAAAAAGCCCCAGCCGGGCAGGGAGAATAGGTGTCTAGCTGGCCAATCCAAAGGGACGGGGGGAGGCGGCACTGAAAGGCTCTGTTTTTGTCCACAGGGTTTTTCTTTTAAGGGACAGCCAAAGCAACCCGAAGACATTTGTCCTATCGCTGTGCCACATGCAGAGAATCAAACACTTTCAGATCGTACCTGTGAGTACAGCTGCTCACAGCCTGGCTCTCTCTCTCTCTCTGTGTGTGTGTGTGTGTGTGTGTGTGTGTCTGTGTGTGTGTGTGCATCTCATATTTTAATGTTCAAAGGGAGCCGGTCATCACTGCCGGTGTGTGTGCGTGTGTGTGTGTGTGTGCGTGTGTGTGAGTGTGTGTGTGTGTGTATGCTTGTTTGTATGAGGGGTCTGTGTTCCTTTGTATTCATAAACATGCAATATGCATTTATAAACAAATAAATGTGTGACAAAAAGTTGTTTATGTTCTTGTTTACAAATGAGCTTTTGTGTGTTTACCTCATGTATGTGTTTACATTGGTTGACTCACAGTCTAGTGTCTCACTCTGTATCTGCGTGTGTCTGTGTGTGTGTGTGTGTGTGTGTGTGTGTGGACATGTGTGTGTGTGTGTGTTGTGCCGAGCAGGTGGAGGATGAGGGCGAGCTGTTCTACAGCCTGGACGAGGGCCACACGCGCTTCGGCGACCTGCTCCAGCTGGTGGAGTTCTACCAGCTCAACCGAGGGGTGCTGCCCTGCAAGCTCAGGCACCACTGTGCCCGCATCACCCTCTGATGCCCCAGCGGTCACCCGCGCACCCTGCCGACCCCTCCACCCGCTCCCGCCCTCACTCCACCCGCCCCCTCCAACCGCACCTTAATGCCACCAAGGGGGAGGAGGAGAGGAGGGCAGGGCAAGGGAAAGGGTGGGGGTGGGGTTGGGGTGGGGGTGGCGGGGGGTCTGGGGGAGAGTGCGCTGTTGGGTTCTCTGGAGGTTCACAGACGCATCCCGTGCCTTGGATCTGATGGACAGGAGACTCGGAAAACCACGAGCAGACGTGCAGATGCCAGTGACACAACCACTGATCGTGAAAGACATCCACAGAAACGAAAATCCGCCTCCATGCACACACAAACACACACACACACACACACACACACTCGCACACAGATGCACACATACTTAACCGGCTGTGGCTACAAGCTATGAGAACAAGTGTGACCTCTCCGTTTTTTGAAAAGGGCACATGATACAAAAGCTGTAGTGAGAGAAGACAAAAAAAAGACAAGTTTTTAAGTGGACTGGCTAGTGGGTTCTAAAGTTTTTGCAATAACGTGAGTGGTGAATGGACCTAGCAAAGTATACAAGCTTGGTCTGCAGCAGGTGTGGCCTGCTCAGACACCGAGGGGGGGGGGGAGACCATAGCTGCAGTGGCTATGTCTATGGGAAAAAAGAAGAGCTTGAAGGATGTGAGGGTAGGTGAGGGGGAGGGAGGGGGAGGGGAAGCACAGCCCATGTGGTGCAGTTGATGATGTACTGTATATAAATATGGAGTAGTAGTACGTGGACGTTAATGCTAAATGCTCTCTGTTTGTGAATGAGCCTCTCCTGATCTATGGTAGCGAGCTATCAGTCCGATTCTGATCATTGACAGCAGTGGCCACGAAGCCATGTGAGCATTGGGAGAGAATTTAAGAAAAAGCTATGGTATAGCCATAATCATTGTGCACAATAGAGGAAAAAAAACAAGCTTTTTTGTTTTTTGTCAGGGGAATATCACAAAATCAGGTTGGAGAGGATTTAGGAGGTTTGAAGTGTACAGCGGTGCAAGCCACAGTCCTTTCTCAATCTCGTGGGTAAAAAAAAGCCTCTCTCTCTTTCTTCTCTCTCTCTGTCTCTCTCTCCCTCTCTCATTTTAATCACGTGACAAGATATTCAGGTATTTTATAAATATGTGATATGTTTTTTTGTTTGTTTGTTTGTTTTTTTGTTTTTGCCTATTGTTTGAGATGCGTGGTTACCAGGTGAGAATGCATTTCTGTGCATGCTGTATAAGCTGGAATTTGACTGTTGTAGTGGCCTAAAACACCAGCTGAGAAACAATGCACATACTAGATGGTACCCTACTGTACGCCAATCTGGAATGTATCCATTGCATTATACGTCTAAACTGACACTGCACCCTTGAATAATGTTATAGTAGCATAATGTGGTTTACATTTTAGAGATTCCAACCTCAAGGCATAAGAAAATGTGTGATACCATCCATTGATTATCGGTTACTATGCCAGAATTGTTGTACATTGAAATTGGTGTTCTTTGTTTTGTTTTTGTTTTTAGGTTGTATAATGCAGATTGACAATGTACTTCAGCTGATTTTTTTGGTATAAAATGGATGGTGAGGTCATGATCATAGATTTACACAATAAGAACAATGATATGTGGTTTCTTCAGGTTATGGCCTGTAATATAGCAGAAAATTCTTTTAAAAAAGAAAAAAAAGAAATACGACACAGGGATTCTCATTCAACTATGATGGATGTGTTTTAATGTGCAAAAGATGACATAAAGAGAACTCACATGACCATTTGACCAATGTACTTTTAACAGTCAGATAAAGAAACATGAAACAATAATAAATGCATTTTCAGCAAACTGACAGGTGTATGTAAAATAAAAAAAACAGACAATAGTGCTTGTCAAAATGTCAAGAAGAATATTATGGACTGCATTATCAATCAATGCAAGTTGCACTGTTTGAGTCCAGTTTTATAATTCATACCTGTTTGGCAGCCTCTAAGTTGCTCAGTGAACTCAAATTTATATAAAGAAATGTTTTACATCTTTTGGAAATAGTCACATTGAAATGGTATTGGTAGACAATGTTAATTGCACTGTAGTTTAAACACTGGTAACAGTTCCTATTACGTCATAATGACTGTTAAAGACTTTTCATGGCAATGTCTGGAGAATCCGTTTCTTTCCTTTGCCTCTGCTCTTACCTACCCTGGTCTTTGTCCATGGACAGAACTAGTGTAGTGTATGTGAAATGACCATGTATATATAATTTATGTCTTATGAAGTCATTCTCTGTGTCTGATGTGTTTTTCAGCGTCACCCGTGAGGATTGTCCAGTTCCTTTGAAGTTTATTGGAGGTTTTTGTTCTGAGAAGTTTTTTTTTTTTTTTAGTTTTTTTGTTTGTTTTTGTTTTGTTTTGGAGGAGTTTACATATTAACAGATAAGTGATTAAGTTCATGCCTGAATTAACAGCATTTTGTGGGCAGAGTAACCTTCAGTTAATTGAAACATAATTACTTGTCCGACATTAGAGAGTAATCTGGCTGATTAAAAAAAATGAAGATACCTTTTTCCAAAAAAATCTTTTCTTCTATGAGAGTGAAGTCTATAAAAAAAAAAACCTGAAACCTGTGTTTACAGTTATGAAAACATAACATCCTAATGAACACTTTTCAATTACATTTGTCACATGTACCATACAAAAAAATAGGGATTTTTTTTATTTGTGCATGGCTGACGATTTAATGAAAACGTTCAAGATGTTATACATTCTCTAGCTTTAGCCACTAGATGGCAGGCTTTAGCTTTTCACAGTTTCCCATAAACCTCACACAAGACAAACAATTACTGGCGAATGTGGGAACATTTTTCAGGTTACTCTCAAATCAGTCTACTGTTTCGTATTTAATCTAATTGTTTAACATCAATAGGCCTGATTGTATTGTACATGCTATTTGGTTTGAAGTAATGAGGTGAGACGATTTGCATGCGTAATAGATTTTCAGTGATTTTTAACAGTGACATTTATTTAGACACCTAAAAAGAAAAGACAATGTGGAGTTAGCGAATTGAAAAGAGAATCAATAATACCATGGTCAATTAATTAATTTGACTCCGCCAATCGATCTGATACTGTGCTTTTGTTTGCTTGTGCAGTCTGGCAGTATATGAGATAACTGTAGTTGGACCATGAATATATTAAATGAAGGACGCGCACACTTAAAGCACTCAAAGTCCATATGTTTGTAGCCTAAAATGTTCAGTTCACATGTTCTAAATTCACATTCGAAATTCTCTCACTGCATACAAACACGTTCGGTCTTCTCTCCAGGACTGGATGGAAGGCCTTGCGCTTTTGCTTTTTGGGCATTGCTATTTCAGTTTACCGGTAAAAACGGAAAAAGGAAGGAAATGGGGGGCAAAGAAGATACACACACGCGCGCACGGACACACACATACATGCACATAACAGTTCAGTTCCAGGGGATATGTTTGCGCGCACGTAAGTGTTAAACACAGCCCTGCTTCCAGGGTCTGCAGCTTAAACGCTATCTTGGATGTATTTCTCCCATTGATCCACATCTGGCTGCAGGGAGAAAAGAGTGGGGAGAGAGAGAGAGCGCTCTGTCTAAATGAATTCCTCCTCCTAGACGCAGTCCAAACAGCCCGTGGATACGCGAGTTCGAGTGAGGGGCTCGCTGTCTGCCTTGGCCGCTCAGACGCGCATAGCAGAGACAGGCACCGAACGGCCAGACAGGCACACGGTCGCCCAGTTCCTATCATGCACCTCGTGAAGCCGAGCCCACCTGAGCCCATACACGGCCTAGTCGGTATAGGGATTCTCGGGGAGAGTCTGAGGAGAAAGACTGGAAAGTTCCTTGGCCGAAGGGTCAGTCTGGCCCTTGAGGCACATCTGAGCATTGTCACAGTTAATGCCATGGCTTAATGCCACTTTTGCCCCAAAGGAAGGACAACACCACGACAGAGGTAAGCAAAGCTGATAGAGGTCATATGGAGGACATGATGGCCAACGAGGCCTATTACCCGTGCGTCATGCAAATAAGCCAAGAACGAAGGCTCGGCAAGAAAACATCTACAGCATTTTCAGACTTCAGGGCCAGTAACAAGAAGTGGAATTTAACGTTTAAATATTTTTTAAAATGCTTCAGGGAAACAGTTATATGTGAAACTGAGCACATGTTGTGTAAAACTGGTTTTAGACAGACCTCTTATCAGTCCACCCACTTGACAGATAAAGTACTTGCATCAACCATCCCTCTGGAAGTTTTTGGAACATCAAGGCAGATATTGTTGTAGAGCCAGGAAACAGTTTAACTTTATAAAGAATACATAAAAAGTTAATGCGCCTGAGCAAGACATTGTGATTGAATTAAGCTGAAACATTCAGCAAGTTCATGTTGTGCTGTCTTCAGTCTATTTATATGACAGCCCTATATAGCTGTATACTGAACACAACTTGAGGGCTACAAGTTCATACTGTGTGAAAGACGCTTTCAGTATTTGTTGTGGTATCTAACCAGATGTCTGAATCTACTAGCTGTACCTTAGGTCAGAGTCAGAAACATGTGTGTGTGTGTGTGTGTGTGTGTGTGTGTCCTTGCAGAAAAAAGACTAGGTGAATGCTTGAGTCCCTCTCTGTAGCTGTCGCTCTCAGCTCCAAGGCCATGGAGTGGTTTCCGAGGTAGCACACACAACCCAGTAAAACACACAATGTAACACTGCTGTGAGTTTCTTTAAATAAATAAATAATGATAATAATAATAAAAACTTCTGTTCTATGAATACATCTACAAATACATTTTTTGCCATAAGATGTAAAAGTCTAATTACACAATTATACTGAGGGGAAAAAAACAAAAGGGTCTGAACAGTCAGTGTATAATTATATTATATATTTATATTTGTCTGGTGTAGTCAGTGCTAAGATTAAAAAACAGTCCAAACCACAAGCCATTAAAATTCACCTTTCAGGGCCATGTGGGATTCATTCTCCACTGAGTGGACTTTTTCTGATAAATTATGTCCAGGCTAATTGCTGTTTCAGTGCTGGCTCTCTCAATTGTACGCTAACCCCAAATATCCCCCTTTTTTCTCTTTCTCTCTTCTCCTTGTCTTTCTTTTTTATTTGATATAGAGGTCTTGGTACAAGAGAATGGTGAGTATCCAGCTTTGTTAATTACATGGATAACACTTTCGCTCATCAAATAATGGATGTGCTTTGCAATTTCTCGTTTTAATAATCAATTACGGGATGTAATTCGCGGCAGTGTCACAGGAGACTAGCACAGTCTCAAAAGGCGAGATGTCCACGCTGGCTGTCTTTATGGGGCCCTATGTATCTCTTTTCTCTCTCTCTTTTTGAAGCACATTGGGGAGCAGCCTCTGTGCGTCACTCTCACACATTTCATATTGTTTCTCATTACTGGATGCCTCAATTAGGGCTGGGATGTTTTCAGCCGTATTCAGGTATTCCGCACATGCAGGGGTATTCCCCAAGTACATATCGGGGGGGGGGGGGGGGGGGAGACACACACACACACACACACACACACACACACACACACAGAGAAAGAGACACATGCACACACAAACACGCACACAGACACACAGGGTTGAGGGAAAACGTGTGTGAGTCTATTCCCAAATGCTGCTCGACAAACATAAAACACAAACCACTAGAAAAAAAAGTGTTGAAAAAAAGAGTAAAGGCATTGTGATTCAAATTAAAAACACAAACTGGCATGTTTAATAAAACAAAGTAGGGGAGAGTGTGTGATCATATTCAGCATACCTTGTAGCCAGCCAGAATGAAACAGAACACATAGCTGGTGGATAGCAACTGATGTAATTAAAAGAGGATGGGTGGGTGGGGTTGTGGTAATAGTAGCAGCAGCAGCAGCAGGTGCTGTTTTGCAATGTAGTGAATACAAAGAAGACAAAGAAAATAACATCAATGGAAGCATTACGTCAACAGCCTTTTGAGATGCAATTTGACACAAATATACAGAATACCAAAATTACTCCGGGAAAAAGATGAGATTACTGACTGAGCCCCTCCCAACCCTCCAGAATAACACAAGTTAAGTCAAAAGTGTGAAATAATGATGACATATCTCACAGTGTTCTCTATCTCTGGCAGTTCGACCCCCACCCCATCCCGTACACACCACCACACTCATGCTACACACACGAACACACACACATACACACAGAAACACACACAGAGGAAAGTGGGTTTTTTCTTGGCCAGTTGTATTAATTTGCTACTCGAGAATCATCCCCCAACACATCAGCCGACCAAGAGTCAAGACTAAACTAATTCACCTTCTTGGTGTGCAGACTATTTTTGTATTTATTTCTAAGGATTTCACACAACCCGGAAAAATAACATGTCTGTCAAACTGTAGGCCTGGATTCACAATATTATGAATGAAATGTGCTTTATTTAGAAGCTTTCCGTGGAGTGATTGATTTGACTAATTGCATTAGTACGCTACTAGAGTTGTGCTGTATTTGATAGAGACCCCTCTCCCCAGCCCCTTCCCTCTCTCCTCCACAACCTCTGTGTGGGAGACCTTCTCAGCAAGCAGACGCCTGCACACAACAGACAGGGCCGCCACTCCGACCCAAACGGTGACATGGGATAACTGACGACCCACGCGGTGACATGGGATAACTGACGACCCACGCGGTGACATGGGATAACTGACGACCCACACGGTGACATGGGATAACTGACGTGACGTGCAGATGAGTCATAGAGAACTGATTTGAGCAAATGAGAGATAATGAATATTCAGATTTTTTTTTTTTTTTGCAAGTGCTCATACCACCCCCAGCAAGATGCTGCCCTGAGCCCTGAGCTGCCTGCATCACACACCACCACTGGGAAGTGACCAAACTATAGAGCTAATCCTGCAGTTATGTCAAACAATTTGATTTGTAACATTTGAGATTTCAGTGTAAATCTGTGTCTGGGTCAATCAGTGTTAAGGTTAACCTTTGTGCAACGCCCTCAACCATTTACTGTTTTCTGAGAAATTTCAACTTCCACGAGGCTTCATTTTAGATCTCCCAGCTTCTGAAATGAAGTTTAGTATGAAGAAGTATGAAGACTCACTGTATATGCTTATACAGCATCAACAAGCACAAGTTTTGAAGAAGTACATGTATTCCCTCATACAAATAAACACTCTGGCTGAACATTATGGCAGACACATCACTGCGGAAAGAAAATGAAATTTACGAAAGTAGTTTAGTAGAAATATTGTGAAATTAGATATAGGTCATCATACTGTAAATATCAGTAAATACTGTATTATATTGTGCTGTATCTAATTATAGAGAAGCAACTTATGCACGACAAACAAAACAAGTATTTTTCCCTGTTTACTGTCCATCACATGCACTTCATTGCCATATAATTAATCAATTAATTAATCTGAAAATAGGCATGGATGGCAAATGAACTCCTATAACACCTACACATAGCATTCATTTTATATTTAATTATTTTAAATGAAACATTCAATGATTTTTTTTTGTAAAGACAACACACTTTGAAAACATTGAATGAGAGCTCTTTGATTTTCTGCTACTGCCATTCATAAACAAATCTTGTAAAAAAAAAAAAATTTAAAATATATTCAAAACCACATACAGTAGTCGTGGCTGAGATTGTGATTTCTAAATTGATTCTTTAATAGTGAAATTGTTATTGTTCAAATGTGGGCATGTGGTCTGGCGCACAACAAAGGCTTGTTATGCTGCACGCGTGTGTGACTTCCTCGCCACACATCACGTCGTCGCCGTCACCGCCGTCGCGGCGCTTGTTGTTTTAGGCAGCAGCGGGAGAGCTGTCATTGTCTCCTCGGCGCACCTTCAAAGTGCCTGTCTCGTCTGGAGATGGTTGACCTTGAGGACGAGCGGCGCCGCAAAGAGAGAGCGCCAAGGCAAAGGCGTGCCAGGGACCCGGCAACCAGGCTGCTCCGCACCTAATCCCCGTCAGTGAGGGGGAAGCCTGGGCACTGCCCTGTAGCATTAACTAGCAAATCAGATGTCAAGTGTGCGTGTGTGCGTGTGTGTGTGTGTGTGTGTGTGTGTTTGTGTGTGTGTGAGAGAGAGAGCGGGAGAGAAGAACGGTAAATTTAGATGTATTTAGAGAGTCAGAGAGGGTCGACCAGTGGCCAGTTGCAGTGTGTTATCAATGGCACACTGTCAGCGTTAGTCTTTATGGAGTTAGTTTATGTGAGGCTACAACACCGGCCACTGTGTAGCAAAAAAAAACAAAACAGCATTTATACTGCGGTGTGGTTGAAATAACAGATCTGGGGGGAGCTCGAAGGAATTGTGTCCCCAGAATGTATGTTGTCCTCATAGAGGTGTGTTTACCCCCCGCCAAAATTATGACTAGGCATCAAGTGTTGATTTTGTTTGTAGCTTTTGTTTTACTGTTTTTTTAACCAACAGGAACAAACAGGTCAGAACCAGCTCTGAATTTTAAAAAATGGAATAATTACTGGACTTGAGTCCTCACATGCATGCCTCATAGTGTTCGTGTAAGTGGAAGACTCTGTAGAGATGGCGGAGATCACTGCCCTCTGACTCTTACGGGGCACCTACCCCCTCTGCCCTCTCCCCCCTCCCCGTGTGTGTGTGTGAGTGTGTGTTGGGCATGGGAGATGTACATGTATTGGTAGGAGTCTCAAGTACTGGACACAAGCGGGACTCCATGTGTGGCATGCTACAGAGTGGAGAGAGGTTATTTTTTCTCTCTGCCCCCCCCCCCTCTCTCTCTCTTTCTCTCCCTCTCCCCAGTTTGGCCAGTGGGTGTGGCCCAGCGGGGGTTCACTCTCCCAGGGAGTCAGAGAGAGAGAGAGAGAGAGAGAGAGAGAGAAAGAGAGGCTATAGCTGAGCATGAGTCGGTGCAGACAGCGTTGAGTGCAGATTGACGGCTGCTTGATTTGATCAAACGCACAGATGAGAGAGAGGAATGACAGAAGCAAGTGCAGGAGGAGGGCTGACCCACCAAACACGCAGAATATCTTAACGTTTGGGGAGGGGGGGGCATATGCTGAGATATGACAGGCTTTAGATCTGCAGCAGAAGTGGCACATTGCGTAAATACACAAAGCAAGCATTTGTTTGTACTGTAACTGCTGTTCAGTATTACACTCCTCACCTGGCTGTCCATTATCACTTTTGTCGGTTGGAAGTTTTCTGCCAATATGTGCTTTCATGTACATGTGTGATTATTATACAAAATACACTGATGAATCTGAGCTTAAAACATCTTATGTTCTCATCTGATCAACCAGCAAGTTCAAACTGCATCAGGTCTCTATTACACTTCAATTGCGTCGAAATTGAGATAATTCTACACATATAGTTCATTTCAACATTTGAGGCCCTCTACTACAACAGAGCGTATTTAGACACACACGCACAGACACACGCAAACGGACAGACACACACACACACACACACACACACAAACGGACACACATTCATACACACACACTCACACACACACACACACACACACACACACCTCTGGATAGGCCTTCTCCTCCTTGAGATCCACGGAAGCTTAATTCAGGCAGCAGCCCACACACACCACATGTGCTTAAGCTCCATTTACATTTCATGTTTTTTTCCCCTCCGTCTCTGACTCTCTGACTCTCTTACTCTCTCGCTCTCTCCCTCCCTCTTCTCTCCATCTTTTTCTATCTGATTTACATTGTATGCGAGTTGACTCCAGCTCAGAGCAGGAAGCTTCATGGAGGAGACGAGGAAATGGTCCATTTCTGTGCGCGCAGAGGAGAGTAAACCGGGCAGCATATGTTGGGATTTGAATAGTCAATCGATGAATAACCTAGAGCACTGTTTTTTTTCCCTATCTCTCCCTCCCTCTTTCTTTCTCTCTCTCTTTCACTCTCTCTCTCTCTCGCTCTCTTTCTGGATCGGCTGGCTAGAGCAGTCTTTCTCCGAGCTTCGGGAGGGCCATCCCTCCCTGAAGTGCCCGCGCTGTAGTCAAAAATATTTACAGTGCCAGAAGGTATTTCGAAAAAATATATATTTGCGGAAAAAAATCCAATACGGCGCTGACCTCTCGCTGGGCATTTGTTAAACTCTCAGTCTCTCCATCCTGCGCTGCGTCTTAAGGCGAGGGAAATCAGCACTCTGTTTAGAACCCATCCTCCACTGCTGGGGAGGCTTTGTGCTCAAGCTCCGTCTATCTGCTCCATCTCTATTTATTGTTTTTTATTTACTTATTCATTTTTTCCAAGTTTTTTCAAGTTGTTTTTTTTTTGCGCATAGTTCAAGTGCAGTGATGGTCAGTGACCCATTTTGAATTCATTACACGAGTAAGAAATAATTAGGATGATAACAATTAAAAAGCAAATTGCATTATTGTCCATGTATTGAGGTTTATATTCCTCGTATTGACCCTTTGGCAACACAGATTGCTAAAGGACCATAAGTCATCCAAAGCCACGCATAATTACCGCAGTGGTAACAATCTAGTTTACCAAGTTCTCAGGTCACAAATTCCAATAGACAGACCACAGACTCCAACATTTAATAGTCAGGTTTGACATGCCGTTTCTTTGGGATTCGTGACTTATGAGGGGTAGCTGTAGCGCTGCGCCAACTCAACGCCATGCCGCCCTGGCCACGTTGGCACTGGGCATGGTGCTGTGGCTGGAGGAGGTGCTGAGGTGCCACCTGAAGTGTTTGGCCACTAGAGGGCAGAAAATGGCCTTCCAGCTGGATCACAGTTCAGCATCCTCCTTGGGTTCTTCGTCATACACACACACACACACACACAGACACACACACACACACACACACAAAAGGATACAACATGTTTTTGTAGCATGATCCCAACTTTAGACTCATTTCCTTAACATCAAATAGATATATAGTTGGTAGGATACTCTTTACGTGGAAAATCAAATAATTTGAAGAAGAAAAAAAAAATAATGATCATGTTAATAAACTTAGGGGGGCCCAATTGAAGGAGGGAAAAAATGCATGTAAAGTGGCTAATTACAATAATCTCACCAAGATGTCATAAAGGAGAGGAATGTCACAAAGCAATTAATTAATTGTGTTGCAAAGTAGCTGTCAATGACCTCGGCTTGTCATCTCGTGCCGTTCTCGCAACCTGCTCTAAGATGTTTTCCCAGGAACAGATTGCAGCGGAGGAACAGATGTCAAGATCAGGGGCACCCCGGCAGTCGGCGAGACTCCTATTTCATGGGGTTTTATCCCATAATTCTCTTTGAGAATGTTGTGTGCGTGGCGGTGTTTAATTACACATGCAGGAACTCCTAGTGTATTTGTGGCGCCGGACTCATTATTGTCTACGGGGGAGATGAGTGATATCAAGCAAATGAATGCTGAGCAAAGAAAGCAGTAAATACACCGCTAATAATGACAGATTGGCGAGGCAGGGTAATGTACAATGTGTGTGTGTGTGTGTGTGTGTGTGTGTGTGTGTGTGTGTGTGTGTGTGTGTGTGTGTGTCTGTGTGTCTGTGTGTCTGTGTGTATGTATGTATGTGTCTGTGTATGTGTGTATGTACCTCTGTGTGTGTGTGTGTGTGTCTGTGTCTATGTATGTGTCTGTGTGTGTGTGTGTGTTTGTGTGTATGTGTGTGTGTGTGTGTGCGTGTGCGCGCATGGCTGCTGGCCCTTGGCCATGTGTTCACACCCGCACACTTGCCATTGGAGGCATGCCGACCCAGCACAAACACTGCGACCGCACTGACTTATCACCCCACGCCAATAGCAATCAATGGCCCCCAGAGTGGATACCGTCGCACCAGCACTGGAGGACAACAGGATAATGACAGCCACACTCTCCATGCACTGCTCACCACCACTCGTTAATAAGTCATTGTTTTTTCCCCCTCGTCTTCTCCCTCTCTCTCTTCCTCCTGCGCCTCCTCCTCCTCCTCCTCCTCCTCCTCCTGCTCCTTCTTCTCCAACTGGACACCAGTTTGGATGGCCGCCATGCGACTTGAGTGATGCGTGGCCTTTGGCACCGTGCAACTGTTGACCAGCAGCTCCTACAGCTGCACCCGGAGTAAACAGAGAGCGGAGCTCCTGTTGCATCCACGGCCAGAGCCCCTGCACGCACACGCGCGCGTGTGTGTGTGTGTGTGTGTGTGTGAGTGTAAGTGTGTGTGTGTGGGCATGGGAGAGAGAGAGAGGGAGGCTGCATGTTGTGGACAGCACATTGGGTTTGTCAGTAGTCGTTAACGTGAGGCATTCCAATGCTCATTCAGGGCTGCGAGCCACAAAAAAAAGCCCCAGAAAAAACACTGCCACTGTTGGGGGGGGGGGGGGGGGGGGGGTGGTGGGGATGAGGGTGGGGGGCTTCTTTTGTTTATCTGTAGTGGTTAAGAAAGCAGTCCTTCTCTGCCCCCCTCTCTCTGTCAGTCTCTCTCTCCCTCTGTCAGTCTCTTTCTCTCCCTCTCTCCCTCCACTGTGGCATTTGGGGAGGTGGTCGCGGTGTTGGTTGGGGAGGAGAAGGGGGGGGGGGCTTTATCTCAGTTATTGTTATTATTCTGCATTTTTCTCTTCGACGTCTCCAAAACATGACAACTGCCAGAACAACAAGACTAATGTATTCTGTGGCTGCCTAGGGAAGGGGAGGGATGGTGAAATGTGCAGTGAAGTGAAACATGAAAGGTTCCAGACAGAATCTGACACTGTGTCGTTCAGCCGCACGCAGATAAAAGCCCGCTCGTCACCAAACCCCCTGCAACTACTTTTTTTTTTCCCCCTTCGCCCAAGTCGTCTAAGTAGCAAACATCAAACCTTCACGGAGCCTGGGAAAAAAAAATATATCAACCAAAAATAAATTCACGATTAAATCTTTTGTCCCTCTCTCCACCTCCACCACCGCCGCCGTCGCCACCACTCAAATCCCACCTCCCAACCCTTCTTGTTTATACATGGATGGAACAAGAAATACAACTGTCAGTATTCCTGAAAAACCAAATCCCATTGTTCTGGCTGGCTGTTGACACTCCTGCTGTGGCTGCGTCTCTGTGCATTTTGCATTACTCCAGGACACTTTTCCCCAGCTGCGTACTATATGGTGATGCCGGCTGATGGCTTGTCCTTCAACCTCACGACGCCATACAGTGGCTCGGATTCGAATGAAAAGCGGAAAAGTGCGGGCTCTTGTTGGTAGCACTCTGGTGCGCTTCTTTGAGACGCTCGATCGTCTTTGTTTCCTGACCCGGTGTTTGGAATGTACCAAGACAAGTCTGTTTTGAAGGCTCGCAGCATAAGCTCAAGCGAATAGTCTGTGTCTGTCTTTTTTATTACTTATCTGTTTTTTTTCTTCAGAAAATGGAACATTTAGAAAGCGCCAGCTAGTGTACTTGTTTACATTGCTCCTTCTTTTCAAGTCAGGGTTGAATCGAGGCTAACGCCAATCATAGCACACGACCTCTGTCTTGTATAGCTAACTCACTCGCGCTGCCCCCTGTTACAAGACAAGTTAATTGAATACGAGTTCAAGTCATCTTCCCAGATGCTCCGCAGCAAAAGAGGCACAAAAGTGTTGGAGCAGGTGTAGCCATGTTAACACTTATTTCCATTAGAGGTGCCTCTGCTCCGAGCCAGGCGTTTGGAAGGCTGGCATATTCAGCTTTGTAAATACTTTTTCCTATTTTATTGCTTTCCCCCCCCACTTCTCCTCTACAGGATATTATTCTTATCGTCATCCTTTCAGGAGAGATTACTCTTTTAACCCCAGTATGTATCTATCTATTGATACATCTGAGAGAGAGAGAGAAAGGGAGCGAGAGACAGACCCTGGCAGGACCTCCACGCAGCCTGGGAGAGTGGTGAGGGGCAGGTATGGACGTCTCTCCCTGATGTGGACACAGGCGAAACAGCCATGACCCCCCCCCCCCCCCCCACCACCACCACCACCACACACATCCCCCTGCAGCCCACACGTTTTAAGCTGGAGGGAGAGAGCCAAACAGGGCTCCTTTGCCCTGGATCAGAGTTGAAATGGAAATCACAATGGATGCGTTTTTTTTCCCGCTCCTCCTGCTGCGCCTCAGGGGTGCGTTCGGCCCGAGAATGTAGAACTCTTTGCATTACTCATCCTTCAGTCGGGAGCCTGGTGCTTTTATCTGAGACCTGTTTAGTGTGCCTCTGTGCTCACAAAGACAAACAGAGAGCAGGCATGATGGCAGGGAGTGTGTGTGGTTGTGTGTCTGTCTGTCTGTCTATCTGTCTCTCTGTGTGTGTGTGTGTGTGTGTGTGTGTGTGTGTTTGTGTGTGTGGTTATGGGCATGTGCATTTCATGGACGAGCCTAACATTTACACTTTAAATGTTTACTGACACTTCACATGGTTGAAAAGATAGAGGTGACCAACCATAAGGTGTTTTGATAGTCGCCGTGCGAAGCCTGGAGTCATGGTTAAAGCACAAAGAAGACGTGTGAAAGATGAGGAGATATTTATGCTGTTATGCTGCAGTCGTCTCTGTTGTGGATGACATGCATGTCAGACCAAGGACACGGAGGACCAATTTATACTAGTTCAGCAATCTTCCATCAAGGTTCTTTCTCTTGGTTTTATATTTTCCATTAGTATTGGATAAAAGTACAATGACTGGCATACTGGGTGCCCAAACAGGAACTGCTCTGAAGACCACACAAACACAGCACACAGTTCATCAGTTCACATCATCATCAGTTCCCATTTATTGCCAGTTTAAGCCAGGCACTTCCCCTTAAAGGTCTGACTGGTAGTTCTTGGCACTAGCATATGCAGTCCCATATTCAGCCCCTAATAATATTATACATCCTTGAGTGCTGTATAGAGTGTTATCAGAAAGTCAAGGTGAGGTTTAACCTCAATTTCAATACTGACAGACACATGACAAAGTGGCAGGCTCTGCCAGTGGAATCATCGCCTGTGTGTTGTCCAGTCATTTTTATGGTCAGTTTGGTTATAAATGAACTCCATAGCAACGCGGCGGCTCCAGGGGCTCTCCGCGCTAACGGGGCCATGTGTGTGATCTATGGCCTTGCAGGTAACAGGTCACGCCTCAGCTTCATTTGCCATGTGACGTGAGCGGGGGACCGGTTTTGTTCAATTGTCAAAACTCCCTGCCGCCTGACGATATCAAAATGCGCTTTCATCAATATCAACTTCCACGGGTGTTTTCCACGCAGATGACCTTTGACTCGCGTCGTAGTCACTCAGTGCAGATGTGATTCGTCAGGCGTTCATGCATTGCGCCTGGAACATGGGAAGCCGGCAGTCCCTGAAACCTGACTTGTCATGAAACAGCTGTTGCAACACCGACCGCTTGTATGAATCAGGGATACACAATTACGATTACAAGCTGGTCTTTTAAGGAAAGATGAATGTACATGATTGAAATGTTTTTACACATTTTAATTTCATTTGCCTAAAGCGTCTCAATAATCATGTGGTTAAGCATTGGCGGTTCCCAGGGCTCTTTAGTTCTCAGTAATTTGTCCGCACATTGTTATTGTCTTATTTTTTAATAAGTTTATTACCTCCAGTCAAAGTTTAAAGTGTATTGTTTTCCCAGACCTCTGCGTTTGCTATGTGAGATTAATGAACAGTTTTCCAGTCGGTACTTTGTAGTATCGATCAATTCAGGTTGCATATTGAGAATGTGAAAACCTGGAGAGTTTGCTCATCCTCTGATACAGAAACACATCAGAGGCATTAAATTAAGCGCCCTCCTTAATTATCAAGATTTTTAATTAACATTCTTGCAATAAGTATTGATATGCCCATCCCCGACAATTTGTATGCCAACTAACTATTTGCAATATCAATATGCCGGTAAAATCCAAGTAAGACGCAAAAAGCCTATTTGGATTTAAATGAGCTTACTCCTCGGGATGAATATGATGTTTGCCAATTAGCAGTAAACCAAATGTGCTTTTCCCCTTCTGAGCAAATGCTAAGATGATTTTTATTGACCAATCTTTGATCCGGAAGATTAAAGAGGACACTGTGTTGGGAGTAGAATGGAGAACCCTGAGGGTCAATGGGCTTACAGCAGCCGCAGAATGAAAGAGATTCGCTCGTCTTTGAGAACTCGGATCTCCAAGCTGTTTTCTGAACATTCACACAAAGCTGTAGAAATCCGCCACTGTGCTGCTCCAGACGGCTGTCGCCAGGGAGAATGCACACTACAAGCTTTATTTCTGTGTGTGTTAGCTTGTATTTTATGATGTCTCTCTAAATCTTAAAACCTGCGCTTCTGGTATTTTTTGTAGTTGCAGCGATTTCATGCTGCAAGAAAGAAGGCCGGATCACGCTCCAGCAAATGGAATTCCTCCACCCTCGTGCTCCACAAATCACGCTTTTATGCTACAGAAGTAGGCAGCTCACAGAGTCTGGACACTGTCTAGGCCTGTCCATTGGCTCAAGAGTTGGGCTTGTAGTAGATAAACCTCACTGTGGAGACGTTTGCTGTAAACATACAGCTATCAATGACAATACGGATTTTCTCTGTTAGGTGAAGGATATACATACAATTTGAACAAGCTTTGGCATTCATTTGTATACCTAACTGCCTGCATCGTGACTAGCACTATGTGGAGACCACAGTATGTGTGTTGCTGGAGTACTCAAGAGTGCAGACTACTGAATGCTGTGCCAGAGTAGTAAATGAAGCTGGTTTTGCTAGTCTGGCTATCACCATACTACTGTAAGCTCCATTTTTTAAGACTGAACATAAGTATGGGGAGTCTGCGCTTTATTTCTACTGCACAAGAGGCGTGATCTATGGGCATCGTTCAAATGACTCCATACGCTTGGATAGTCTTCTACCAATCAGATCGACCATCTGTGCGCCTTTTGGATAAGCTAGTTTGTGATTGGACCCAAAGGTTGTGGACAGGAAGCAGGGGAGATAGGTGTGCAGGTTTCCAGCCTGAGCTGACGGGCAAAATCCAAATTCGCCGGCAGGTCAGGCAGGGTTCACCTGGCCTATGGGTTTGTATGCTTATGTTACATAGTGCGCCCATACTGTACTTCTGCTCCTAGCGTTCATATGAATATTACATCTTGCGTACAGGTTTTATTAATTTTTGAGGACATGCATAACCAGCACACCAAACGGTCAGGACAAGATAAGTGTAGCAGTCATGGTGTGTATTCATACGCATTGTTAAAGGTATATCTGAATAGACTAGACTCATAGGACATCTCCAAATGTAGGCGAGGTTGTTTTGATTCGGTTGGATGGAACAACGTGCTCAACCACTGGTGCCTAGAAACAACAAACAGTGCTCGAGAGTGGAAAACAAGCCACAAACATGTCAAAGTGAATAAACTACAGACGTGTTCTTGTTGAAGGGCTCAGTGGCTTACTGGAAGTTGTTTTGTGACGGCATTCTCCAGAGACCTGAGCTTCACTCTCAGATTCCAAGCTCTCTCACTGCCATTGACAAGTTGGCCGTTTAATAGGGGGGGAAGCAATTTCACTTTAATTCAGAGAGTGAAACCTTGGACCTTTCACATACATGCCTGCCGCATAGTGTCCAGTCTGATGATTTTAATGGGAGCATAAATCAATCTTTATTGTGTCCTAACAGATATTTTCATTCACTTTTGAATGCGATGGTATAATTTAACCGCACCAGTTATAATGCCATCTATAACAAACAGTTACCTCACAACTGAACCGTGTCGTTTTGAAGCTCTGCATAACCAACACATAACTTGCCATTTTCACGAGCCCTGTAACACAGCCACTCGTCAGGCTCGTTGTGTGTCTGTAATAGATAGGGTGAGGTAGCGGCGGCCCTCCACGCGGAGGGTGCTCCTAAGTTTCACACGCTTTGTGCCAAACATCCCGGCGTCTCATCTGCGTCGATGAGCTCTGTGATTGGAGACTCCGGCGAGGCGGGCCTCTTGTGCCAGGTGTGAAGCACTACTCCAGATGAGGGTGGCATTTCAGCGCCATTGACAGAAAGAAAGCTATTTACCGCCCAAGAGCGCGCCGGCACTTCATCTGGAACTGGCGTCCTAAATGCTATGGCAAATTGATTCATCGCTCGTCGCCGGGAGCTTTTTGTGTTGTTGATTTGTGTGAGGATGCCATAGCGCTGTACAGTGTTGAAGGGGAGAGGGAACAGACATGCTCCTTTAACATGCAGAGATGTGTAAGTGAACCTCACAGGCTGAGTACATGGGCCCTTGACTTGAACAAAGTAGAATAGGAGTGTGTTATTGGAGGGTGTGCTTATGTGTGTTTATATTCATTTTATGCCAACTTACTCTCATCCTACTGTACATACTGTGCACTGCTTGAATTGAGCCTTGCTTAGAGCTTAGACCATTTTTTTGCATCTTTATTATGTCCTGATGTCTTGTGTTGATTGCAAATAAAACTGGTTTAGTCCTGCAAATGTGCACAATATGTGAAGTATACCTCACCATACATTGCTCTATCCATCTGTGCAGCCAAAATCTTCCCACTGCCCTCCACCTCAAACACACACACAGCCCTCCATTCCCACATTATACACACGCACACCCACACACACACACACGCACGAGCGCACATGCACATACTCACACATACCCACACACACATACCCCCATACACACGAGCTCACACATACACACACACATTCATTCATTATAGCTTTCAGGGGAATAAAAATATGGAACATAAAAATTCAAAATGTGAAACCTGAGCGATATAAATTCAGCACCACACTGACAACTGAATAATAACATTAATGAAATTTTTACTTTGACTAAAAGTCAGAGTTCCCTATTCATTAATTTTAAAGTCGCTCTCTCTCAGTCTTGAGACAGACAATCCTCCCGTTGTCTTCAGAGTTCAGCTACACGGGGGAAGTCTTCATCTCCTCCCATTGCACTTTAAAGCATATGATTTTTTTTTTTCAGAGATACTGTACATTTAACATTTCTTAAGCTGCTTACCTAAACATCCGTGTGATATTTACAAAAAAAATGGGGCCATATAGGACAGTTATCATAAAGGTCCTGTGAACACACTTACGGCAAATAAATATGGTTCTACTCACTGAACAATGGATGGTGAGTAATTGTAGTTTTCTTAGTGGACTGAAAAAAACCCGAAGACTGCTAAGATGGTGTCATAGATATTTGTTGTGTGGGAGAGCTCCTCGTGAAAGCAACAGTTATGTCTACATACAGAGGTTTAAAGGTTAATGCATCAAATGTTCTCCACTTACGCATTTCAGGAGAAGAGAAAGGAACAAAACAGGAGACGGAACATTCTATGGTCAAAGGGGTATCTTGTTTTTTCTGTGATATTATCGTTTCAGCCGCGCTGGGTCTGACATCTACATCCTGCGAGTCTCGCAAGTACTTAGAATATCAAAGTAGCTCCGAGATATTTATTCACTGTTATATGTGGCGAATAATCCACTACGGAAAAACACAATAAGACATGTATCGTATGTAGTCTTTTGCTTTAGCACAACAGTGGACATAATACTCGCCTATCTTTTGTTTCTAAGCCTCCGATTTATTTCTCCAGAGTTGCAGTTGAAAGGAAGATGAGAGGCAGGGAGTCACATCTGGAATTGCATTTGGCTTAGTGCGGAATAAACAGCTGATCTGCCTGGGAGTGCTGCGCTGCTTTAAGCTGCAGTGTGTAAAAGCTGACAGTGTCCTCTGTTTCAGAGGACACACAGACTTAATCAGGTCTGCTAGCTGTCTGACATGGCCACAGGTAGACAGTCCGAAGAGAGGAGAGAGCGAGGGAGAGAAGGTGAGAGAGACGGAGGAGGGTGAGAAAAAGACGGAGAGAAATAAAACAGAGTGAGATACTGGAGGAGAGAAAGGAGCCGTTTCCTTCCCAACACACACACGGCGACACACACACACACACTGTTTAATCTCGGTATCTAAATCCTCATATAAAGCAGCATGTTGCGGCCTGATAAAAAAATAAAGCCATAAGGTAAAGCGCCATGTGACGGCTGGACTCCGTATCCATGGCGGCGGCGCCCGTCCTCCCCCTCACTGCCACCCATCCTCAGCCTGGCCACCGGGCCGCCGAGGTGAGGAGCTCTCATCTGATCGCCAGTTGCCACCCGCCTCCAAAGCCACGCCATTCTCCCTCTCTCTCTCCCCCCCTCCCTCTATCCCTCCCTCCCTCCCTCCCTTCCTCGTTCTCATTCAGAGGAATGGCCTCCTTCTCTCCCAGAATCCCCCCTCCCCACCGTGTACCCCGGCCAGCCCCGCAGCTCAACCCCGGCCCTCGCCTTGTTTAAATCAGCTTAGGGGTCTCATCGACGCCAGGGGCTGATTTCCTTGTAGGCCCCGGCGCGTCCTTAAGAAGGCGATCACCTTCCCGCAATGCCCCCAGGATTAAACAGGCCAGCCAGGGCCCTCTCTCCGCGGCCTCGCCTCTACCTTTGTAGTCAATAAGAGACTAACTAGAAAAAGAACAAGGCGGCGGGAGAATCAATCTACTGGAAGCCTCCCCACAGTTTTCTCATCATCTCCGGTGTCGTGTGTCATCTCCGATTGTAACACGAAAGGAGCGCCACGCAGTATGTGGGATGGAATTGCGCCGTTCAGTGTTAAGAAAGAGCTAAGACTTGTGCCGGAGAGGTGAGGCATGGGTGCATGGGGTGGGGATACGGTGGAGAGGTTTACTGGAGTGCGGGAGGGAGTGCGAGAGATGTGTTTTAGGTGGTGCACGTACAGGCCGCCTCGCACTAGGGGTGCGTGTTACGTCCGCTCGGAGGGCTTGCCTGCACACGCAGGGTTAAAAATATCCTCATGAGAACTGCTATTGTGAGTGCCTGGACCAACAACTCCTCTGGCACTTCTCGCTTTCTTTATTCCCTCTCTCCCTCCCTCCCACCCTCTCTCTCTCCCTCCCTCCCTCCCACCCTCTCTCTCTCTCTCCCTCATTCTCTCTCTCTCCCTCCCTCCCTCTCCCTCCCTCTCCCTACTGAGGCTCACTGTGTATCCTGACAAGTGTATACATTTCTTTCCCTCTGCTCTTGTTTTCGGGCCTTCATTCAGAATGTGCTGATGAGCGGATGGGACTGTGGGGACCAGGCCTCACTCAGCATTATTGTATTGGAATCAATAATCACGTTTAGTGCTGACACTCCAAAGGCTTCTGGAGCTCAGCCGTCACATTCCATACCATTAACCCTTTGCATGGAGATGATAGGGTACTGACAGGCTATGGAAAACGACTCCATAGATCCATAACATCAAGGCTGAAATTACATATTTTTCATGTTTTTTTCTCTATTGTTTGATCATACAGTCACATTTGTTTGTTCTCCATAGCTCTTACATCTAGAATGGTATATACAATTCTCTTGCACTTACAAGCTGTTAAATGGAAGGTTCCATAGATTAATCAGTAAGGATTACATACAAAGGTGCCCTGTCATTGAAGTCAGATACATTACTGCTGAACACCGCTCAGTAGTAGTTTTTCCAAAGCAGATTACCAGATACTGTGGAAAAAAGGAAAAAAAAATATTGCTTATAAAATAGACTTATTCAAATGAGAGTCACTGTAACCCAAGACTGATGTAAATATCATTACATTGAATAAAGAAAGACAACCAACAAAAATCATCACCACACAGATTTGAACTTCAATCCTACATGACTGGACCAACTGCTCTTGTACCTTTTACTGTAATGCCTGGACTAAACACAACTGATGAATGAATGGCCAAACAGTTTGTCTGATTTGAGCAAATCTGTTGACAAATGCTCCTTCTAGAAATTACACCGGAATCAGCTCAAGCCTCTGGTGTTAAATGAGTGGCCAGCTGGCTCAGTCTAGTGTGACTCCATCCTGCCCTGTCTGTGTACAGCTGGGTGGGTACAGTATTGTACCAGTGCGCTCTTGTAATCATGACTGAAGAGTACCTCTCCTCAAAAACATCTGTGCTCGTCTGTTTGTTTATCTTTGGGAGGTGCTGTAGTTTCAGCACTGAGCATTATTCCATTACATTATTACTGTATGTTATTTACCAGACACTCCCAGTGTGAAGTAACTAAAGGCTATTTGGTTGCACTTACTTTTGTTCAGGTTTTGTATTACGCACAAGGACAGTCAGTTCTGTCACAGGTATGTCTGTGTGTGTGTGTGTGTGTGTGTGTGTGTGTGTGTGTGCGCGCGCGTCTGTGTGTTCTCTCACATGGTATATAAACATCATAAACCTGATTTTCATTAACTCTGAAATGAATGGAGGAAAAGCTCATGGTGAGTCTTAAAAAAAAAAAAAAAAACACCCTCGTCCTTGGAGCATTCTTTTCAGAGGTGTGTGTGTGTTTATGTATGTGTGTGTGCATGAGTGTGTGTGGGTGTGTGTGTGTATGTGTGTGTGTTTGTGTGCATGAATGTGTGTGTGTGTGTGTGTGTGTGTGTGTGTTTGTGTGTGTGTGTGTGTGTGTGTGTGTGTGTGTCTGCTGCCACTTTCATGTCCATCCTTGTGTTTTCATACACTCGCATACTGATGAGGAGTGGTCTGTCATAGCTCAGTGCCTCTCCCAGAGACTCTTCCCAGGTCCTTTTAACACGTACAAAGAATACATTTATAAGCAGTTTGATGGGTTTGAAAGATTCTGTCACAGGAAGCAGTGAACTCCAAAACAAAAGACAGATATCCTGGTGACACTCACTCACGGGCTCATTCTGTCTGTCTATCTTCTCCCGTCTCAGGGGGTAAAGATGATTTTTAAAATGACAAACTGTGAAAATGTGTTAAAAAGGAGAAAAATGCATTATGGAATTAGGGACAGCAGCCACTGTTGTATATGTAACAAAAGAGATTTTTTTTTTCTGTCATGTTTCTTTAAAGCAACAAGATATGGTGATATATAGTCGTCCCCCTTTCAGACGACTTTTGAAATTTCCTTTGCCCTCCATCCTTTTTCGAACCCTGCAGCTTTGAATGAGCGACTGATAAAACTCTAGCACTCAAATGACTACAACTGAACAGCTTTCAGGGGGGAAAAAATGAATTCCTTCAGTATTATGTTTTTTTTCATCTGTGGATGATTCGTTTGAAGTTTCATATTCACTCCACAGTAGCCATAAGATGAAGTCATAAAGTAAATGTGCAGGCATGAAAAAGATGAGAGTTTACAGACTGGTCATTCATCTTGGAAAAAGGAAGAGGAAAATGCTTCATTGCCCTCGGAATTTCACTCACCTGCTCTTCCTTTACACATCTCAAGTTGTGTCCAAAAGCCTGAGAGTGTGAAAGAGCTGTATCTCTCTCCTTCATCTACACACTCCCAGACATTCCTCTCCCTTTATTATTGTAATGTGAGTCTGTGGCCGTCCAGTGGAAAAAAATGAATAAGGTATTATTTCAGAGCCCAATTCGGCATTAAAACTTCTTTTTATCCTCTCCCCTTCAGTTCTAAAGGAGCCGGCCCTATTGTGAAGGAGTCTTGGTCTGTGTGGTTTTTGTTGAGAATGTACTGCAGGACTATTCTATATCAGGGGATGAAGCTGTCTGTTCGCTTGATTGACATGAGCCCACATTAAGAGGTGGTTTTGAAAATTAGTCCGTGGAGACCCTCCGGAGGTGTGCCTGAGAAGGAGAGCCGTCTCCGAGAGGAGCCGTGCCTTTTTAACCCCACTCATTGGTATTCCGATGCGCGAGTGGCGCGCCGCGCTCTAAATGGCTGAGGCATTCAGCCCGGTAGCCCCCTCGACACGCTCCTGCACAGACAGACCCCGTGGAGAGCTGCCAACAATATGCAGCCCGGAATACAGAAATCAAAATGGGCCCAATTAATAATCACATACTTAGTTCATATTTTATACACCGCGCGCCCGTCCCCGGCTGAACAAAGTTTGCATTTCTAGATTTGGCGGAGGAGGAGGAAGTGAAAGGTTGTGCTTTTTTTCTTCCTCTTCTCTCTCCTCTCTGCTGTTGTATTTATTTTTTTAGTGTAACATTATGAACTTGGTTGTTTTTCCTGGGTCCTCTGTGCATGCCTGAGCTGCAGGTACGGTAATGATCTGGCTGGCCATTCACACTGGCAGCCTGCGTATAATGGGGAGGGATTGTGTGGAAATGCGGAACAGCACCATGGCGGGATTGCCATAAAATTTGAATTATTTACTCTGATTAGAATACCCTGCACACTTTTGTGCTGGTGGATCACATGCATAATTTAGCGACAGAAATAAGTAACGTCCAAGTTGCTCATCCCTAAATTTGCTAAAAAGAAAAAAAAAAGCCTAGACCACTCCTCAGTTTTGAGAAATATATCACTGACACCGTGCTCCTATGCATGGCTTAACCTTGAGGCAGCATCTGAAACCCTTATCTGAGATGGGATTTTCAAAATGTACACAGCTGCAGTTTTGGAACATAATCAAAATGTCCATACAAAAATATCCAATGGTATTTGAGTGTAGCCCTGTGTTGAATGGCACACAGTGAAATTCAATCTCTGTCATATATATCTCTCTCTTCTTTTCTTCCTCCCCCTTTAAAGCCAATCCCATGACAGTTGGGCCAGTCTGTGTGGTGTGGTGTGGCTGGCGAGGCCTGCTCCGAGTCACTGACGAGCAGTTTACCGATTTTGACATGTTCATTTAAAGTTGCTAATCACATGTAAATATGCAAAGCAGTTTCCCATGGGCCGCCTTTGAAATGCAAATAACGAGTGCAAACAGAGGTGCTGCTGGATGTAGGTTCTGATGCAGCAAAATCACAGAGGTGTGATACCACTCATCTCTCATTAGAATGTGAAAAGACTCCCCATGCATTCCCCACAGCCCGTCATTAAAGGAGGTATTGAAATTTGTTTTTTTCCTCCCTCTTTCCTTTATTAACTCCAATAATTCTGACATCTTTTCTTGCACAATAGCGTCTCTTTTGTTTTAACACCATGCACCCCTGCCTCTCTATCCGTAAGATCTTTATTGGCAAACGGATTCTTTAATATGTCTAATTATCACTATCAATATGTAAAATGTGGTTGATGCTTATTGTTTTGTTGATGAATACATGACATCTTTCACCACACACATAATGATAAAGCCATCAAGCGCAGCCTTGTCCTATTTTAATAACCATTATTTAAGTTAGTGGATTTGGCTTTGGTGGTTTTATCCTCGGGTAGTTTTGTGTCAACAAACGTTTCTTGAGCTACAATAAGAATGTGACCAAATGTAAGTCCCCACTTGAGAGGCAGGCGGTGCTGGCCGGTGGATGTAATCTGTGCAGTTTCATGGGTGGACCTGGCAGTGCCACAAGGGCCCACTGAAAGGAGATGGACTTCACTGGCATCACACTTAATGTTCGAACATTTCCAATTTCAGCGGGCAAATTGGGATTCCTGACTATGCTCACAAGTGTCTGAAGCACCATTTTCTGACTCTATGGAGTGGAAAATATGATTCAATTCCTGTTCAACGCCTTTTCATTAACCAGCCACTGAATGTCATCCATGGAAAGTGTGTGCTTGTATCAAAGTAGACTAATAATTGTGTGTTATTATTATTCATCTCCGTTGTATTTTTTTTTTCAAGAATGGTCCTATTTTGTCATAGACTTTGAGGGTCTGGGGGGAGGAGGGGTAAATCTATGTAAAATAGCGGCAATTAAGCCATTGGGTAAGTATTGCTTTGCTGGAGCCTGACCACCCAGCTTGGCTTTTGCCTGTGGAGCAGGAGTCGGGTAGTTAAAACAAAGCCACTTGGCAAGGTCTCTTCAGTGGGCCATTTTAGCACTCTGTGTACGGGCACCTAGCCGCTCTCGCTAGGCATTAGCCCTCCCTGACACCTCTGCCAATCCATATCACCCACCCACCCACCGCACTCCCCATTAAAATTTTACAGGTCAAAAATCTAAAAGCTAGTTAAAGAAATGTTCCTTTTTATTATAAGTGACAAAAATGAGCAGGTCAGTCTATGGCAATAATGGCACAGTAATTAGAGCCTCTCGACTTGATAATGTGTGACTGTAAATCAATGTCGTACTAATTAATCAATATTTTAATTATTAGACCTTTTAATGAACATTTTTGTCGAATTCCCCCGGAACCCCTTGGCCGCGTCGGCCCCCTTCTGTCATCATTAGCCCCTACAGAGGGTCTCCACTACACAGACAGAGTGTGATCATTTAAAGTGTTTTAAATTCATTTAGAAGCCAGTGGTATGCCAGGGAGCTTGGGCTTGCTACCCTCGCGCTCATTACACGGCTTTAAATGTCTCGTTTTAATCATCTGTGTTTGTTTTCCAAAATGAAAAGACCATATGAACTCAGAACTGGGTAATGGTTTCAGCATGTCATGCCTATGGAGTTTAAAGCTTCACAGCCTGCTTACGGGTCAGACATCCCGATGTGGGCATGCACTGCAAACTGTGTGACCGAGATAGATGGGGTTGTGATTTAACCCTTCAGATGTTCTGAAAGTGCCCGTGTGTAAGAAGAATAAAGAAGTGATATTCTAGTTGAGTCTTTCCTATTAATAAAAGACAAGACCTTCAAAAGAAACTCTAAACGCAGACAGCTTCATATGCTGCTGTAGTAAGGCTAATGGCAACCTAGGTGCTACGCTATCGCTGACTGAAGTGACAGCTCTGTAAAATTAGTGGATCAAGGGCCTCCTTGATGAGACATACTATCTCCCGTTCCATTGAGGGTCAGATTTGATTATGTTCGGTGCCATCACAAACCATCTTTTGGTATATAATAGCAGACAGTTGGACGTGCATTTATCTGTCTGGGAACAGCGCGTCGTAATGAAAGGGAAGCAAGGCTGTGATGAGTTCCTCATGCAGCAGAACTGCTGAAGTAGACACAGGGTCTGAGAGAAGACAATAGCGGTGATGACTTCCATGTTACCGTGCTCACACAGGAATGTACTAGACCTCCAATGGTAGTGTATACTTACGAGACCAGCTTTATGACCAATAGGCATCTTGGCTTTCTTCAGCACAGTTGAGAGATGTCTTCAGTTGACCCTCTAAACAATCTGTCAGTGACGCCACAACAGAGTAAAATGGGCCACATACGAGTTAGAACTCCAGAAGGCCACTTGATTTGGCAATAAAAAAAGCCTGGCCTGATCTGTTAGACCTCAGGTCCTACAAGGTAGAAAAAGCACACAGAACTCAGACACGTTAGAGAGCTCTGTAAAGATAGAGACAATACATGAGTAAAGCTTCAAGACAGATTTTATGTTAATTCTTGCTTCTGGTCTAAAACTATCCCGCCTACACAGCCTGGTCAGTTTGCGTTCTTGAAACTTGGTCGTTAAGTTCATTCGGTTGCAGGTCTTTTTACAATGCAATGCATGACTCTCGTGACTCTCTCAACACTTGATTCCGACAGTAGCTGTTACTGCAGAACTCCACATATCATTCTCACCGGCAACCTAGAAGAAACATCTTCTTCATTCACTCTTAAAAGAGAATGTGTTAGGGTGCAAGCACATTCCCTCTGATGAATTGATGACTCTGCATTTTGCAGAATCCTTTATTCTATTTCCATTCAATTTTCAGTCTTTCTTCACTAGCCTAATCCCCTATCGGAGAAAAACACTAACCTGCACCAAGGGAGTCTGGACTTCTAGAGCTCAGAGATGTCTGTGCTGCGTCCAAAGTGAGATAGAGTAACTTGCAGAATCACAAAAAGAGCTGGCACATATACAGTATACGATAGGGAAAAGTTATGAGTGCATGTGCACAGTATGGTTTGTTGCTTAGCCTTAGCCCATAGCTAGCATACAGCTGAAAGGGAACTGGCTAAGTGGAGCAACCCACTTCCAGTGTCAAACTTGGGTTATTGTGTGCACAGAGGAGAGATGGGTGTGTTTCATATGATCTAATACTGGGGTAGATGGGAAATAAGCTCATTTCCCCCAAAAACCTGACGTGTTCCTTTAACTCTCTTGAGTCATTATGTCGTCCATGGCAGGAAAATCAAGATTAACACTTAGAAAAAAAGTCTATAGAGTTAGTTTTTTATTCTAGCAACTAACATTTCAACATAATTGCGTTCATCAATCAGTTTGATGAAAGACTGCATGGGGCCTAATGCCGACATTGCTCAGAATAGCTGAGTGAGATTGATTCAGAACACTTAATTGAATAATAATTGTGGACACATCATGATAATGATTGTTTACACATGATGTTAACTTTTGGCATGAGTATTTTAAGGCCAATTTCAGTTTAAAGCTGTGCTTGAATTACTGTAGATACCATTCATCTTTCTTTTTTAAAAGATGTTAAATGTAGAAGCATAATGCTTTGAACATGCTTTAAGAGTTTACCAAATGCATGACACCTGATTTCCTCCTGAAGGTACATAACAGTCCAAACGTGAAATCCTCACTTTGAGGTTTCTTTTATGTAATGACAAAATAAATTAATTCCTCTGGTGCCCACACAGACTCCAGAGACAGCTTAAAGGAATGCTGGAGACCCAGTGCAACTTTAACTGTAAAAGAAATTGACAACAGTCAGGCTGCTGAGGCCAGAGAGGGAAGGTGTTTTGAAAGTGAACTCTTCAGGCTTGGCATACCTGTCTGCTTGTGTTTATATGGCCTTAACACTGTCTGGACATAGTTGGCAGTCGACGGCAGGAGTCTGTTTATACGTGGCATACGCAGTGACCAGACACAACCAGGTGCACCTGGGTAGCTTGGAGATTTTCAAGGACTCGGAAGAAAACGCGGGTGCTGCGGGGCTGTCTTCGAATTTTATTCACTGCAATTGTTTGTGCTGCGATGCTTTTGAGGACATTTTTTAGTCTCTTTTCTTTTTCGATTTTTGTTCAGATTAATTCAATCTTGTAAAAAAATATATATTTTTAATATATGACCTTAACCACAGTTACTTATGCATGACTTCTTGTGAGTGTTTTATTGTGTGTGTGAATGTGAGCAAGCCTGTAAGGACTTTAAATGTCATTCAAAGCGATTCTGATTGCTTTGTGCCAAGAAACCGAATAAGAACATTTAATGATACTGCATTTAGCGGTCAAAACAATTACTTGGTGAATTAATAATTATATGTCCCAAGACTGCATGTATGCTTTTCTTATGAAAACTGTGAAGAAACAGGGTCTACACTCACACACACACACGCGCGCGCGCGCACACACACACGCGCGCACACACACACACACACACACACACACACACACACACATCAAAACCTTTTTCAGAGCTACTACATCATTGTTTACTTTGTCTTAGGAAGTAAAATCATTCACTTTTGAAATAAACCTTGAAAATTCATCAAATAAATTGCTCTAAATAAAGACATTCATTGGGAGAGTAGAGTATTGAACTGTATAGTTTTATGTTGGCTGCGTTGTAAAGGTTAAATGAAATGAGTGAAGACAATTCGAGAGAGGTTAATTGTAATGAATACCCCCAGCATTGGTGTATTGTTACTATAGAAACAATCTGATGAGATAATCATGGATGTATAGATGAAGACCCAGATGTCATCCACTGAATGCCATATTTGTTCATCAGTGTTGCAAATCTCAGACCAGTAATTTATGTATACATAAAAAGCAGTGATGGTAATGGCTGTTACTACCGCAGATGATAATTGAGAAGGTCATGCTTTGAAAAGCTTGATGGGTTTCATGACGCAAAGTGAAGATGGCATGGTAGGAAGTTTTTTTCCCCCTCCTTTGATTGTGTAAAATACTGTGACTGATAAGACACAAAAGATGTGTGGTGAAGGGGTGATGTTGAAGCTGGCCTTGGTGATGTGTTGATTCACACACACTGTCAGCATGTCTTACATGGTATGTACATAATGCAGTAATGCTGAAGCTAAATTATTAATCCCAAACAGATGCCTCTCAGGCATGATGCTCCAACCACACTGGCTCCCAGGATCATTTCCTCCCAATTAGAGCTGTAATACGGCAAAATTGCCTGTGTTGTGATTACAACTGAAATATAGCGGTTCACCCATAATTCAGTAATTTCCTATGGCTACTGGTACATGCCCAAAGGGAGAGCTACACCAAATGCCTGTTCTCCCATTAAAATGCTGCTGTGCACTCTCCAGAGCTGTTTGTTACCAACATGGCTGAGCTCCAGTGTCTGGATCCAGCTCTGTGCTTTGGTTCTGTTTTTTTTTTTAGGGAGGAACAATGGAGAGAGTCAAGGCAAACAGTGGCTTCCTCTCCCCCTCCTCCTCTGCTGATTTCACAGATATCAGATTATAATGAGCCTACAATTAGGGGGATTTGCTCGTGAAAGAATATGCTTATTTATTTGTTGCTTCGTTTGTCTTTTTGTTTTTTGTTTTTTCAAGAGAAAACATATATTGATATATTTGGGTAAATATTAGGGTGCAGGCAAAGTAAACAGGGATTTATTTGGAGAAAAGTGAGGACATGAAATTGAATACAAGCCTCTGTAGTGAAAATCACCCTGCTTAAGGGTATATTATTAAGCAACTTCTTCATTCACTTTAAAGTCTCAGGGGGGATTTGGAGACTTATAAGAGTTAGAAGGGGTGTATTAGGGAGGCTATGAAGTGGAAGAACAAGCAAGGTTAATGAGTGAAAGTAGAAAGAGCAATGCTGACATCTTTTAGAAAAAGGAGAAGAAAAGCACAAAGGGTGCTGTAGGAAAAAAAACTTTCTTTAGTCCTGTCACACCTGAAATAGATATGGCTGATTCGCTTTGATTAGTGTCTCTCTCGACAGTTTTTGCCGTTTTCTTAGAACCTCTGCCTGAGCATTACTCAAGGTTTTGACAGAACGTATGGACGCAGACGTGTGTTTGATCCGCGTTAGATGTACAGAAAATGATCCCAATATCATTGATCACCCAAATCCCCAAATTCCTATCATCATTAGGCATACCCACCCCCCCCCCCCCACCCCCAAGAAATACAACAACACAAAGGTTACGCATGCTAACTGTCAAAAACGCAACTACACAAGCATGCCCAGACACTCGCAAACAGGCAGACAGACAGGGAGAGGAGACGTGGTGTAGAGAAACAAACGTATTTTGCCATGACAGTCAGCATACAGTTGAATTTGTATTTCATTTACAAATGACATGTTTATTTGTAATGCCCATATAATCATTTCCTTTCTTTGTATTGGCAATTTTTTTTTTTTCTGTTGGCATTTCTCCCCCCACTCCAAATGTGATTATACATCAGATCTGTGGGCGGCTGGCATGTCAAGCTGCATCTTAACCACGACTGACAAAACTGCTCGGCTCATCTCCGCTGGAGCAGAACTAAAATCTGGAAGTAATCAGCTAGCGGGGAACAGGAGAAATTCTCCAGAAAACACTTTAACGCCGCTGGAGCCCACTGCTCCTCAAGATTGGATTCAGGTACCTAATCCCAGTCGGCAGCTGCCCCCCTCCCCTTCCCTCTCCCTCCCCCGCTCCCTCAACCCCCCCTCCCTCTCTCAGTCCCTCGTCCTCTCCTCTACCCCCCCGCCCCCTCCACACACACACACACACACACACACACACACACACACACCTCCCTCCCTCCCTCACTCCCTCTCCTTCTTTCATTCGGAAGAGAGGAGCAGCCACAGGGTGTCGGAGGGCCGGAGAGAGCGCTGTGTCTCACACCTGCTGGGCGCTATAAATATAAAAAAGCGGCGCTGCCATTGTTAGTTTGTGCTGCGCTCTCCGCGCGTCTCCTCGGCCCGGCTTATGTTGTGCCTCTAATGCGGGGTGAAGGCTTATGCCTCTACCGTGCCATTAAATAAGCAACACACATCCAAATAACTTAACTGCGCCTCTCCGCTCTGACACGGGGGGGCCGATTCCTGCTCGCATGGTCCAGGGAGGTTTTACTGCTTCTAGTTAGGTTAGAGGGTACTGGCTTATACTGTAGGTGCATTTGGGACTCTCTCTCTCTCTCTCTCTCTCTGTCTCTGTCTCTCTCTTTCTCTCTCTCTCCCTCTATCTTTCTCTTTCTTCCTACCAACTGTTAAAGTAATACTCTTCAATCCAGCAGTGCAAAAGGTGGTGTAATATTTAAAACAGAAGTGGTATTCCCATGTAATACCATATGCAGGCTTACACTAGTGTATTGAGGTTAGTGTGTAGGCCCCTGGGTGAAATGACCGTTGATAAACGGTTGAATTTGTTAAGTGAAAACATAAATATATTTAAAAGGGATAGCTGCTTTTTGAAGTTAATACAGGCTGTTAATCTTTGTGGTCTGACAATCTGACCTGGTCAAATTCCATGAGGTAATGCAATTTGGGCCATATGTTCTGTCGAATGCTGAGGGAATCTGGCAAAACTCAACTTCCTAACAGATGTCACAGGGATTGAGGCTTTTCTGTCTGAAGGTTTCCTCATATGTGAACCTCACATTCCTGACACCAGGCAAAGTGTGGCATGTGTTTGAACATGACATTACACATCACTTGCAAAGTAGGGGGAAAAAAGTGGAGTGGAGGGGAAAAAAAGAAGACAAGAAACAGCAAATGACAAGAACCCCTCACACTGCGCTGGACTGGCCCTAAATAGAGTGTTGATAGATTGCCTTATGCTTTTCTGTGCGCACTTGATGCGTTAGACTCCAGGCGGTTTGATGTATGATTTTTTTTCCTCTCTCTCTCTCTCTCTCTCTCTCTCTCTCTCTCTCTCTCTCTGTCCTTCCCCTGCAGCCCTCCTCTGTGCTTCCCTCGCTCCGGCTGGACTTGTTCTTCACAGATGATCTCCTCTGGATTTCCAATTTGCAGTGCTGTGTGTGTGGAGGGGAGCGGTGCGGCGCGGCGCAGGCATGCGGGCTGAGCGGGCGGGCGGGCGGGCGAGCGAGCGAGCGAGTGAGCGGACGCTTCAGCCGGTGCCGGCCGAGTCCGGCTGCCCTCTCCTCTGTCTGCGCTGTGACACCTCCATTCCCAGCCCTTGTCAGTCTCCCGCGGAAAAAAAAGAGGATTACTGTCAGTTTCTGGGAGGCTTCACAATGCGGCGGGCGCATCACGCCACACTCCCCAACACGAGAGCGCTGCTTCACTCTCTCTCCCTCTCCTCTTCCTACAGTTCCCCCTCTCTCCCTCCCTCCCTCTCTCTCTCCATCCTTTTCCCTTCTTCCTTTGCTTTCTTCCTTTCCCTCTCTCTTGCTGTCTCTCCCTCTCAAGCGATGGACGGATGACTGGTACCCATGAGGAGAGCTGTGGAGTACTTCTGCTTAAATGTTTGTGTGTGTGTGTGTGTGTGTGTGTGTGTGTGTGTGTGTGTGTGTGTGTGTGTGTGTGTGTGTGTGTGTGTGTGGGTGGGTGGGTGTGTTTGTGTGTGTGTGTGGTATGTGTGTGTGTATGTGATGTGTCTGTGTGTGTGTGTGTTTGTGTCTCTCTGTGTGTGTGTGTGTGTATGTGATGTGCGTGTGTGTGCGTGTGTGTGTGTGTGTTTGATTGAGTGAGTGCCTCGCTGGTCACATGTGCAGGCACAGGAAAGTACACACGAGCAGTGGCATCAAATGCTGTGGGATAGGCTCTTAAAAGCACAGCTGCTAATCACATGCGGACGGCATTAGACTCCCTGCGTCTATCTGTTTGTAGATTTGACGCTTGTGTGTTTCTGCCAAGCCCCCCTCCCTCCCCTGCCGCTCCTCAATCCCCTTGATTTTCCCAAGAGACACCCTGCTGAGAAAACGACAGGGCAGCAAAAATGTACAAAACCAGCTCTCTGCTGCTGTTTCTCTCTCCCTCTCTCTCCCTCTCACTCTCTCTCTCACTCTTTCTCACTCATTCTCTCTATCTCTCTCATTCTCTCTCTCTCTCTCTATCTCTCAGTTGCTTGCTCATTCTCTCTTTTTGGGTTCAAGATCCTTCCCCCAGCTCAAATATCACATGCTAGGGCAAAAGGATCTAGAGACAGGATTTTAAATTCTCTCACGACTGCCTTCCCGAACACATCAAAAGATGAAGAAATGTATTTCGTGAACAACTCCCCTTTTTTCATTTATGTGCGCAAGTAATTTACTGTAAATCATTCACAAGAAAAAGATAGAATATGATACGCCTAAATTAATCGTTTAACCAACTTGCATGCTGTTAACATTTTTAAAGTTACAGCAGCAATAAAACTAAAACGCACTTGAAACATTCTATCATACGCTCAAGCTGTCTGGCAGTGAAATTTCCACAAATGTTAATTTGATTTAAACACGCAGATTTATGCTTCTGTGGATTTGGCAGTTTTACAGCAGCCTCTGGATACGCGCCAGGGGCCCATTCACAATGCAAATCAAGATGCATTGTCCTGCATTGTGCGCCGAACATGGCGAGATTTGTTTACTGTGCTTAATTTGCGCCTAATTGCGGCCACTGTGAAATTATTTAAAATCCACAGGACAAGAGCCGCCGCCGAACGGCACACAAAGGACGAGTAGGGGCCTGAAGAGGGGCTGGCGCCCGAGTCACGACAAAAGCGCTCGCCGAACGAGGAGCAAATTAAAGAATTTGAAGACAAACCATGAAAACAGCGCTCAAACAAACAAGATGAAAATAATGAATGCGTCGGGAGACAATTGGCTTGTCAAGCACGGCGTGCTCAGGCGGAGGACGTTAACACCTGATACAATTGGGCTTCTCCAGGCACGAGTGTGGCTTAGCATTCCTGTGCTCTCAGATTGCCATTAAAAAAAAAACACAACAACTCAAGTTTGCTGTCAGCAAGACAAGAGGTGAGCCGTGCCAATAAATATGTATAAGAGTTTGAAAAATCCCACTCTCTAATAGGTCATGTGTGTCCACTTGTTTCTGAACGCTCCATTTGACAGTTTCCTACATATGGCACTGCTATTTATAGATGACACTGCAGCCAGTGTGGCAGTGGCAACAGCTGTTTAAGGATGGGCATTAATCTCTAATTTATAGAACACTCACTCAATTGAAGGAACTTCCCACAAACATCTGGACTACGGTGTCACGGAGAGGACATTGCGCCATGCAGTTCCTGAATAAATGCATGTAATTTCCAGGGACTTGATCTTATAGCACCGACTGCTCTTGCCCACAAAGGCAGGGCGATAGAAAACACTGACAGTGGAGTCGATCAAGGTGCTCAAAGTGTGCGGACATTTTTGGTCATCCATAACGAAGAAGGTATCTCCCCTGCCTGTAGTTCAGGGTTCCGGCATGTCATTTCCTTAACATGCTGTCCGTACTTCGCCTGTTTATAAATGTGTGTGTTATTGAACCGCCCCCAGCCGGCTTAAGTGTCCTCATTCCATTGACATCAAGGTCCAGCCTTTCCTCCCCACCCTCTCACCTGATTATTACCCAGTCATCTCTCCAACAATAGTTCAACAGCTTTGTTCCCCCTCGTCCAGTGACAATGAGAAAATCGAAAACAATTGGAAAAAGAGACACTACACACAACACTCTAGTTCTAGTATGGAGAAAAAAAACAATCCCATCTCCCAGTTTCTGAGATGCTTAAGAGCTTAGGAAACAAGGTGAGATGTCCTCTCAGCGCCTCGCGCCAGATATTTATTATTACGGGGCCCCGGCAAGGCATTCCAAGTGCTCGATTCAAAGTTGTGACAGTTCAAGGGAATGGTGGACTGTTAACATATTCAAAATGGGCCGTGGCAAGGTCAGTGCTCCAATCCCTCTTCCCATTCGGGGCGCTCTGGCCGGTAGGAACGTCGCTGCCTTCATCTGGGGGTTCCCCCCTCCCCTCCCCTCTCCTTCCCTCTCTCCATCCCCTGCCCCTCCGCCCCCTCCCTCTCCTCCTCCTCCTCGTCCTCCTCCTCCTCCTCTTGGGCCCAGGACAGTGTGAAGCCCTGACTCGTCTAGACACCCCTCGCTTTGTCCGCCGAACGCCAGCACACCTCCACCCACCCGGCCGCGGAGCAAATAAATCTGCACCAGGGCGATTTCTGTGGCTACATCAAAGCCCACTGATTTCACCCCCCCAACACAATTCCCCCAAGCAGCAGCAGCAGCACCACCACCATCACCCCCCCCCCCAACACCCCCACCCATACACACACGACTATGGCCGCCCCAACCCCCATCACTCGCAGCCACCAACTGCCGTGTAATGCATGCCGTTATATATTTCGCGAGCTAATATTGGCTTTGGCTGCCGCTGATTGACCCGCATTCTGGAATGGGCCCCCCTCTCGGCGGTCACACCTGGGGCCTGGAGGCTGCGGTGTGGCTGTCAGGCTCGATGGCTGTGGCGGGCGATTGATGACAGCCATTCACTGATGAAGCTGTATTCATCATTCCTGTCCAGGGCTGCACCGGCCAGATGGACCCTGACCATCCATCCTCTGTCAGGGACACATCTGTTCCTGTTGTTGCTTAGAGTACTAACAAGTCACTCGCTCCCCGAAAGGCTGGTGTCAGCCCTGGAGTTTGTGTGTGTGTATGTCTGTGTGTGTGTGTGTGTCTGTATGTGTGTGTGCATATGTGTGTTGGTGGGGTGGGGTGGGGTGGGGTAGGGTGGGGTGGGGGGTGGGGGGGGGCACTGATGGCCCAAGCCTGTTAAAGACATAGCCACGGCTTTACTGGTTTGAGTCTCTCTCTCTGTGTGTGTGTGTGTGCTGTGCTGTGCAGGATCCCTCCTCTAGACTTGTGGCAAAGCTTTATCCGGTGTAATCGTTCTGCTGGGGGGTCTGGATGTTTTGCTGCTCGGTGTTTGCGGCTGTTGCTTTCAGGCACCCCCCCCCACACACACACACACACACGCACACACACACACACACACACACACACCACCACCACCACCACTACCGACACCCACCAACCCCACTGGCCTCCCTGCCCACCCACACTCATCCACCTACCTTTTCTTTTCCCTCTCTTTTTTTTAATACGTGTCTATGCTTTGTGGCCGCCACCTCCTCACAATGGGAGGTTTTTTTCCCTCTCTCCCTCCCTCCCTCCTCCTCGTGCCACCGAGTCCTTTCTTGCGGGCTGACAAGGACAAGCACGCGCCAGCGCCGCTGAAAAGAGGGAGAGCGGGCCGCCTCTCGCCCGTGCCACTGTCTCCCGCGCTGACAGGCAGGCGTCACACAAAGAGACACGCGAAGAAAAAAAAACACACTAGTACATCTCTAATCTCTCTATCAGCCGCACGCGCTCGCGCCAAAAAACTGACATGGTTAGTCTTCATTTTCATACTTGGGTCTTTTTTTTTTTTACCCGGCGAGTTATGGGAGCCGCTGTTGCTGTGACGGGAAGTGTCGGTGTGGTTTTTGGCGGGGTAGAGAGATGGGGGTGTTGAGAGAAAGAAGAAAAAGATGATGGGTTGACATTGAGATGTGGAAATTAAAACAGATCTTTGTGTAAGCCGGCAAACATTATGTACACATGTCCTCCCGCCTGATATGTTTGACAAAGCCGCCGTGTAAGTTGTAATAAATCACACGGGCGAAGAAAAGCCTGTTCAAATGTCACGGAGCTCCGCAGACGTAATGTTATATGGTGTAGAATACGTCTGGGCTGAATGCGAGCTGTCACAACAATTACAGATCAAGAATTTTTACGGCAAAGTGATGGAGTGGGCTGATTTGGGTTGATTGACAGCTAAATAAGTTGACAAAGTTGACGTGTCGTTTCAAGTGACAAGTGACTGTAGACGCGTCTGGCTGCCGAATTCTGAAGTGATTCAGAAGCGGAGGGCTCTCCGGCAGGAAGTTCACCAGTGTCCCGTCTAAAGCCCCCCCCTCTTCCAGCCCCCTTCAGCTCCGCAGCATTAGTGGCTGAGAGGAAGCTGTCAGAGCGAGCAGAGCAGAGCCTGCCTGTGAAATGGGAATCTCCACTGCTGGATATTAATCTCCCTCTGTTGTATAATGAAAGACTACATCTTGGCAGTGTGTGTGTGTGTGTGTGTGTGTGTGTGTGTGTGTGTGTGTGTGTGTGTGTGTGTGTGTGTGTGTGTGTGTGTGCGTGTGTGCGTGTGCGTGTGTGTGTGTGTGTCTGTGTGAGTGTGGGTGTGTCAGAATGTATTAATGGCGTATGTGTGTGAGAGAGAGAGAAACCAAAGGGATCAGGGTGAGAACATCAGCATATGTGTGTGTGTATCTGCATATGTGTCTGTCTCTCAGTATGTGTTCATCAGTGTGTGAGGATCCGAGAGCGAGAGTGTGTGTATTCTGTATTCTGTGTATATGTAAATGTGTGCTCTTCAGTACTACACATGAATATATATATATAAATGTGTGTGTGAGCGAGTGTGTGTGTGTGTGTGAGTGTGTGTGTAGGCGAGTGTGTGTTTGCAGGTGAGCGGTGGGTGAGGCGTGCGCTGCTCGGTCGGCCGGTCAGTGGGGCCGGCCATCGGGCCCCGCGCTCCCCTCTCGGCTGCTCTGAGTTCATTAGACCCCCCGCAGAGGAGGCAGGCAGTGGCGCAGGAAGCCCTGTGAAGTTCTTCATTGTCTTAAGACTCAATTCTAATCACCTCGCTCAGCGTGACTGACAGCTACGCGCGCTGCTGTGATTGAGGCTATCGATCGCAGCGGGCCGCGCTCGCCTTCTTTCTCCCTTCTCTACTCCCTCTCGCTCGCTCTCTCTCTCTCTTTCGTTTTCTCTCTTTCTCTCTCTTTCTCCTTCTCTCTGTCTGTCTATCGCATTCTCTTTCGGGGGGGCATGTCTGGGAAGTGCAATCAGAGCTTTCGCTTTCAAAAAATCTCTTCATCTGCCGTAATCATCTGATCAATAATTAGCGTCGGGACGCTGGGGCTCTGACAGTGCTATGTCAGGCAGCTTTTCCTCTGGCCCACACCTTCTTATTCAATATTCCCTTCTATCTCTCTCTCTCTCTGTCTCTCTCTCTCTCTCTCTGTCTGTCTCAATCTCTCTCGCCGTTTCTGTCTTTAGCTGCCCACTGGGATTTGAAGATGCTGAGTAATGCCAATATTTGTGATGGGGGGGAGGGGGGGGGCGTTGAGGAAGAGGGGGGGCTGTGAGGTTGTAAGGACAGTGTGGAACGCCTAAACGGAGTTGACTTTGAGATTTGCAGGCTCCGCCTTGTGTCTGTATCCTACCTCCACAACCACCCTCAGCCAGCCCCCCCACCACCCCCCCCCTCCTCCTCCTCCCTTCCCACCTCCCCATCCCCTGCCGTGCTAGATCGGCAAGATTGCTGTCACCTTCACGGATGGCAAAAGGCCAAGCTCTCCTGGAACTGAAGCCTCAGCAGCCAGCGGTGGCAAATGTGCACTTGTTAATCTCTCGATAATGGCTGACTTAACTGGAGTATCACAGCGCCTGGTGTTGTAGGAGCAGGTTGAATTGATCTGGTAACTTTGGGTTTGTAAACATCAATGAGGCATGTTGTCCCCCCTGCGCCAGAGCAGTCTGCGTGACGAGACCGCCGAGGCTGGGTGTCCTTGCAGCGCGCGACAGTACAGCAACACAGGCTGCAAATGTATTCACTGCCCATTTACTGCAGTGCAAATACAGTCACCATAATACTTATCTGAGTGAGTACTCCTACACTGTAGACCTGTCCATTGATTAGTACTTATAAAAGGCAGCATTCTGCACTACATTGCTTTTGCTTGTAATACATGTACAAACACGACACAATTACACAGGCTCATCTTGGTTTTCTGTTATAATTTGCAGGTTTTCAGCACCAATGATTATAAAATGTCATCCACGTTTACACCCGATCAATGTCATTACTCAGGTAGTGACAAAAACCCCAGCAAAGCCAAACAACACCTCTCTTCTCATTAAAGGCCTGCTAGTGCTACGTTTGCCATGGCAACCCTATATTCCAAAACATGACACCAGACAGCCGTGAATGGCTCTCTCCTTCAGATTCAGAATCTGGACACACACTGGGGCCGTTTTCATCTCAGGAACCCCCTCTCCACTGAGCAGAACAGCATAGCAGAGGAGGAGAACGTCTTTTTAAGAACGGTAAAGCATCTGAGAACAAGCCCATTAGACAGGAACCCTCACAGGCCTGGTACTCTCTCACCTCATCTGGTGTTGATAATGACGGACTGAAGAGAGCAGGGCACTCAGTGGTCAGTGTGTTGCTTCATATGGCTCTGTGGTTGCCAAGGGGCTACGTAGTGCATCTCTATGGAGACTGACTTGTGGTCCTTCAAAAAGGGGAAACAAAAGATTCTGATTGTCAACTGGCCTTGTGCGTTTGATACAAAAACAAAGCTTTACCAAATCCTGCTCCAAACATCGTTTGCCATGCTTAATACAAAGCGTGACCGTGTAACAGGGATTCCAGATAACAGATGTGATTTTCAAATAGCAATTATACATGACTCATGCTGCTTTTGCAGTCTGAGATTCTCTATGTGGTTAAGAAAAATGCTGGTGGCTAATTTGATCAAGATATATGTTTATCAGTCATTTAGCCACTGGTCTATACATCTCTATTTGCCAAATAGCTGAGCAGTCTCTCACTCCAGTGCCTTGAGTGATCTTCCTGATTATGGCTTTGTGAAGCTGACACGTCACCAAGCTGGGCCCATCAGTTAATTGGTGTGGGAAGGCTTTGCGTTCAGGTCACCAACCAGTTATATACGATTAAGCCGGTTGTTAAAAGAAATCAGGTAAATGCACACACGCCCCAACATTGGACTGCTGTGCTGTTATGCTGTTTTACAAACCAGCAGACAAAGGAGCCAACGAAATCTGCAAACAAAAACTTTGCGTTAAACCAAGGTGGAAAATACACAGCTTTAACACTATACAAGAAGAACAGGCTTTTCAGTCGTCCCTCTCTTGTAAGACAGTGTACATGTAGCCTGAACTGCAGTCCGGGAGAGAAAACAAGAGTCTCCCTTTGTTCTGACAAAAATCCCACAAAAGCACTTCTAGCCAACCGCTACATTATGCTTGTCGTGCTTCTGATTTGACGCCCCCCTCTACATCTTTTTCATGATGTTTTTGCCTCACAAGGTGCCTTAAAATCCCTGCCACTAACGGAGTGCACCGCGCGGCTGTGTGCACCTTTTCATGGGGCCATTCAGTGACTCGCTGCTCCTTTCGGAAATAATAGGAGAGGCAGCGTGGACTCCCAAGGCCGCTGTTAATCCCGTCTGCTAATGGTCCATTGTGGACCAGTACAAAGACACGAGGAGATGCATGCTAATGGCAATGCTTGCATTCATGGTCACTGACATCGTTGTTTGTATGCATTGTGTGTTTGTGTGTGTGTGTGTGTGTGTGTGTGTGTGTGTGTGTCTGTGTGTTTATTTGTGTAAGTAAGAAAGACAGAGAGAGAGAAAGAGAGAGACTGTGTGTGTGTGTGTGTGTGTGTGTGTGTGTATGTATCTCAGTGTGTACGTGTGTGTGAGTTTATATGTTTGTCGTGAGTACAAGTGTGGGTGAGTGTTAATGCATATATGCATGTGTTTATACGCAACCCTGTGTTGCTGTGTGTGCGGGGGTAAACACAACAAGGTGAAAATCAAACAGAACTGCTGAGACCAGAAATGTAGAAGAAAAGCACTAGAAAGTTCAAAATAGGAGATCTTTTGTGTATCCCTTCGTACTATGAATCACGCCTAGGCATATTCAGTTGAAGACCGGTGTCAACTCAGTCATGAATATGTATGTTCTGTTTGTGCTACAGTATAATGTGTGGCAAAGCATCCATAAGAGTCCCATTGATAATTGTGTTTCACTCTAGAGATGGGAAGCACCAATTTTGTAAAATATAGGAGCCATTTTCAATCCCTCTCCATTTTTTCTGCCACAGATTTCAAGATCAACTTGGAGCTTTTGAGAGTTCTGCACTCTTACCCCCTACTCACACTCAAAAGTATCTCAATTTGGTAAGAGCCTGTTGGAGAAAAATTGTACTACAGAGACAATTGATTATGTAATGTTGGAGAGGCTCTCGGGCTCTTTGCAGCCACTCCAGTGAGACTCGGCATCTCGGTCCCTGCAGCCAGGATAGGGGAGAGTAGTCCCTGCTTGTATAATCAGATTTACCACCTCAAACTCATCACCAAAGTCCTCTACCGGCCAGATGAGTATTCTCCCTCCCATTTGCTCACTCTCAGGATTTCTTTTCTTAGTGATTTTTAATCACTTAATCTATTTGAATTGCAAATAAAATTTGAAAAAAAACCTAAACCCTTCTTGAAACATACTCATAATTTCAGATTTAGATAGGTGTGCTCATCTCCTTTGTTTCAAAATTACCATATGTACTATATAGAAATACTGTATATATTGCATCATTGTAGTAAATATTATCACAACAGGACACATTTTATTTGGTGATTGACTGGCCATATAACAGAAGGACTTCACATATCCTTCATTCCATTCTTTATTTGGTATGTAGTGTTCAGCCTTCACAGCATTGGTTTGCCAGAGTACAAGCGCATACCTTAAAAATGAAAAAAAAAAGAGATCAGGGCTCTCTGTGATGCTGCCACTGAATGGGGAGAGTCAGGTATGTCCCTTTTTACCTGGGCAGCGCAATTCTCTTCTGTGAATACAGCCACAGGGACAGAGGGACAGGTGTGCACTTCAAACTAGTGACATTAGTTTCCCCTGTAATTGCCGCGTGACAGAGTGTGGCCACTCGGAGCCCTGGCCCCGTTGAAATAAAGACCTGTATTCCTTTGGATGAGCCATTTGAGTTCGGTACTTTCATATCACTGTGCATGACAAACAATAGGCAGGGGAACCAATTAGTTTGTCCCGTTAGAAAAAACAACACACACACACACACACACACACACACACACACACACACACACACAAAATCTAAATCCCAGCAGATCTGCTATGATTTTCCTCCAGGAAGCATTTAGCTGACTATTTCTTTGTTTGCCAATGGCTTAATTATGGGACGACTGTAGCATTGCTTTTCCCAGGGGTGCAACTTGTTGGAGGCGCGACAAGTGCATGTTCTAATCCACTCCTTGTGCATGGGGAGGGAGGACGGAGCGCTGCGCTGCAGCTCAGGGTGGGGTGGGTAAGCGAGACTAAGGAGCTGTGCACTGCAGACAGGAATGTCCCGAGGAGCAGAGAGAGAGAGAGAGAGGGGGAGAGAGAGAGAGAGAGAGAGAGAGAGAGAGAGAGGGAGAGAAAGAGGGAAAGAGAGAGGGAGCGTTTTAGGCGCTGATGGTTATAGGGAGTGAAAGGGCCTGTAGGGCACCATTACACAAGCCTGTGGGTAAGAGACACTCCCCGAGAGGCTGTAATTCAGGTGCTTGTCAGGCTTTTACAGCACAAAGCAGCGGCACATCAACATCACGCACCTATACGTCCCCCTTTCATCTCTCCTCTCAGCCATATTCTTCCTACGGCTCGACACACTGACACACGGCGCTTTAAATATATCTAAAATCGACATTATTTAAGTTTTTTTTTTCCCACATCAGTTTCCGTGGAGGAGTCTCTACGAGTGCTTTCCTTTTGATAGCCATCTGAGGTGCAGAGTAGGCTAATATGTGGAGCAGGCTGTTCTGTGCATAGCGCCACCCGTGTGAATAGCTGTATCTGATGCTGTAAAAACGTGGCCACGACTCCTGGGCTGCCGTGCCAGTTTGATCTCGGCCTCCTTTTCATTCTCTCGGCGTAACATTTCCTCAAGAGCATCCTCCCTCCCTCCCCTCCCCTCCCCTTCCCTCCATTTTTTTTTTTTTTTTTTGCCTCCCCGCTATTTATTACAGACGAGTGTGCTGTCTCCTTTGGTCTGCGTCACCCCGGCGGAGTTTGATGGCAGCAGCCACAGGTTCCCCCAGGCACCGGGACTTCTGAGCAGGTACACGCAGGTTGCCTGCCTTGTGAGGAGTCATTGTCATCTTCAGTCAGCAGAATATCGCCTCCGGCTCTGCCTCGCATACAACGCCATCATTGAGGTTCACAATAACAGTGACAGAATGCATTTGTGCAGCTATGGGCGCTGAATATTTAGAGGTGAAAAGGAGAGGGATTCTTAGAGGCCGCTGTGAATGTGGTGAGTGTGGGGGGTATTTTTTTTTACAGCAATGGACCCGTGGCAGTCAGGATACTCTCTAGCTTTCTTTTACACAAACAGAGGGTCGCACATTTATGCCAGGGGCTTTTACATATGCTCAGCTCCAAGTGTTTATTTTTGTATGTCTAAACTGATAATGGAAAATTAAGTGCTGCATTTAATATAGGCTTTTACTGATAGCTGTTAGCTATTTAATTATGTGACATATGGTCTATAAATGAACTATCACTAATGAATGCCAGTTAAGACTGTTTAATATACACCGTACACACACACACACACGCGCACACACACACACACACACACACACACACACACACACACACACACACACACACACACACACACACACACACACACACACACACACACACACACACACACACACACAGACCCACAAGCCCTCTCGCACACGCTTGCACACCTACACACATAAATCGAGCTGGGCCACTCTAACTGCTCCTAATGATCTCCTGGTGGCTCACGTTTCCTGCGCTATCTGACCGACCGTGCGAGCGAGGCGAGGCGAGACGAGCGCGAGCGCCGCTGAGACGCTGAGGAGACACAGGTGGTAAGGAATGCGCCCCGGCTCATCCGCATGCACAGGCACTCCAGAGATGCCACTGGTAATGGAGGCTGCAGCTGTCGCCAGCCGTATTGATTGCTCAGGCCAGCAGTTTATTGTTCTAAGGAGTGACCAACAACAAGCCGCTGGAGGTGGAGCTGCCCCAGCCAGCACTGGACTGAGGGGGGGGGGGGGGGGGGTGGGGAGGGGGGGCAAGGGTGGTGGTGGGGGGCTGTTGTGGGGGGCCGGAGCCGGAGCCTGGGAGGCGATGGGTTTAATTGTTTGTGGTGTTGGCTGGGCCCGCAGCAGGGTCCCCAAGGGGAGAAGGGCCGGCCCAGACCCTGACCTTTCCCTTTACTGAAACCAGCCTGATGCACAGATTGACTGCAGAACATATCAATGTAGCTCACTCAAACCACACTCTAATTAAGACACAAACACAGACACCACCACCGAGAGTTTTTCTCGAGACTGTTGAGATTTTTCTTGCCCTATATTGTTTTGAGAGACGTAGCCCAAGACACAGTCCATTACAAAGTAATCTTAAAAAGACAATGATTTATTGATGGCCGCTCATTAGCGAGAGTGCTTGATACTAAGCGGAATATTACTTTTGCAGCACATCAAACAAGTAGCGGTGCAGCTGGTGTGATGGCACCGAACACAAACATAACATCGTCTCAGTGGAAGCATTAGAAAAACCAGTCAGTCTAAATACATCAACCGCAGTTCCTCAATTCTAATGAATATTAATGGCTGTTTTCTGCTCCATAATGATCACATAATGACCATGGAAAGTAAAACCAGAATTACCGAAACCATTATTCATCGTAAATGTGCCTGCTTTCTGGGCAGCAATGTCATTTACACTGTGTCTATAGGAAAGTGCCATCAGTTGTTTTATTTAATGCTTTCAGACCTGGGTGTTTATCAAAGGCTTGGAATTGAATAGATGGTGCGGCTATAAATACACGTGTAGCTTTTATGTGGCCACAGGGAAATGAAGCCATGCATAAAAGCCGCTCCTGTTCACATTGCCACGTGGAGACTTTGAAAATGTGGCAGGTGAGCGCACTATGTCTTCTTTGGTTCGGCTAAAGTGGCTTTTAAAAGACACACGGTCAATTTGAGCCAATTGTTTAGGCCCAACCTAATGTAGATTTTCCATGGTCGTCAAAGGAACAAACACAATTTGGCAAATAAGTGCAAAATGAAATTGAGCATCGTCTGAGCCGCGATACTTCTTCAGCTCCCCACTCCAAGGCCTCTCCCATGGGCCCTTTGAATCGCCGAGGAGTCTGCCTCAATCCACACAAACATTATCTGTGAGCGACTGAACTCTATTTGGGAATTGGTAAAGCGTCCAGAGAAATAGACCTGGAATAGAACAGGCCGGCAAATTCCATTTCACATCTGAAGTGGCCTGCTTGTGAAAGATCATTTGGTTTGGAGTGAGTAAACACAGAGGAGTCCATCGCTCACAATGAGTTATGGGAGAGGCCTGGGGACCCGCCACTGATCAGGAAGTGCTGCGGCCGCCTTGGAAATGCAGCGCGGCGCAAAAAAAAGAGACCGCCTCGCCTGCCGCCCACTGTGTCCAGCCCGCCCTCTGCCTATACAATCTCACTTACAAAAACAGAGCTGCTTCAAATGGCCCTGAAATCCATTCATTCAACCTTTATTTATTTCTCGGAGGTTCAGTGAGGGTAGTCCTCGTTTTCAGTGAAGCCAAGATTACAGTATCAATGAAATAACATGAGATATAGTATGATAATTGTGGTAAGAAAAATGAGAGTTGTTTTACAAGTAAATATGTCTAGAAATAGACAGAGACATCAAAAATGACATCCTGGTATGGTTCCTAAAATTGAATGATAATTGAGCACAATAATATGTGTGGGAAAGTCTATACTTACAAAATATAAGCTATATTAGAACTATGAGAAAAAATGAGTGATGCCCATTTGAACATATTGGTGCCATATGGTGCCATCTCAAGTTCTGTGTAGCAGCATGAAAAAAGAGTTCTTGAATAGAGCACTGATTCACCCATAGGGACAGACAATGTATATAATATAGCACTGACTCACCCATAGGGACAGATAATGTATACTATTGTTGCACTGTTTACTATCCTCAGTGCCAGGGCGTGTCCAGTGAAAGTGAGTGTGGAGGTGGCTGGTCTTGTGAATCCCATGCTTTTACAGGGCCTACTCCATGAATCTCTTTGCATGCATTGTTTAAAAGCTTGTCTAGCACCGTGGCTGACCCCCTTCTCCCGCTTCAAATCTATAATGCGCAACACCTCCAGAAGGAGACCTTTGTTGTTTTGACATTGAAAATGTGTGTTTTCTGTCTGTAGCCGGAGCATCTTTACACACAGTCGATATATTGATGAAGCGATAAGTTATGAGGGTATGAGAAAGAGCTGCCTCTCAGGCGAACGCACCGCACCACCACCACATGTTTTATCCATATTAGATAGATACATCATTGATAGACACAGCAAATTACAGGCTCCATTAATGGGGTTCCACACGGTGCAGTGGTGGGGCTGGGTATTTCAGGTCCAGGCCTTTTATGGGACCTTTCCTGTGAGGAGAACACATTTTGTGTTGAATTTCATTGTGTGTATATCAGACACTACAGGGCCATCATCTATTACTGGATATAGAAGGAGGATATAGCCTAGCAGCACCAGAAAAGTCACCAGTAGGCTATATCATAACTGAATTTCAGTGTTGGTGTTCAGAGGTCTGAGTCAGCCGGACAAAAAACAACATTGTTTATGCTGAAATACGTAAATAAAAATCAACTTGCAAACAAAGATGTGCAGCTGTTTATTTAGCAAAAATTTAAAAAGCAATTTGTCGGAAGGGATTGTGTGAAGACAAACCTGATCCAGTATAGCTAATGGGAATCACCCAGGAATACTACACATTCACAGTAACAGAAAATCTCCCACAATTAATATTTAACAGGATGCTGTTCTCTTTCTGCCATATAGTTTAACTACACATTGTGTGCTCTCTCTCTCTCTCTCCCTTTCACACTAGTACATGCTGGCTAACTGCTTGCTTTCTTAGCCTCTCACCCTCAGAGGCTACAGTCCACCACACTAACTGTAAGACTTGTAATGTGTGATTTTGTCGATGGAGGCAAGCTCAAAGGCCTTTAGTGATGCCATATCATAGAGATTACATCTATCACGTTCAAATGATGGGATCTGATCGTCTAGTGAGAGAATCAGTCTCTCATTATGTTTTCATTCGGCTAAATTACGAAAGGATTCACTGGAGATTGCACAGACTGTGAGGGGTAGAGCCTCAGAGTGAACGCTATCACAACGCTAAATCTGACTAGATAAAGGTCTGCTTAGGGCTTTTATACACTATCTGAGCCTATACCTACAGTACAAGGGTGGGATGATATGTGGGAAGCAATCAAGTATACAAAAAATGATAAAAAAAACCCTATCAATTTTCAAAAGCAATTTTTGTTCATTTCAGGAGACCATTTCAATAGTCCCACTGGCCTAAACAATGACAGTATATCAAACAATTACTACATATTTTGACATAGTAGTTGGGCTTTGTTCAAAATCACACTTGAGCGTGTTCAGAAGGAAGAAAAGTCTTGTGTCCATGGCTACACAGAATTACTATAGCACGGTTCCATCTCACTCACTGACAGCATCTCAATCAAATCAGCATGTCAGTTCAAGTTAAATTTGGCCATTTTTACATCTGGCTGCTTACTCATGTCTTAAAAATATCTCTCTGAGGCAGCTTTAAAGTAGATAAAAGGAGGAGGGGTGGAATGTATTGACATCAAAATATTTCTGCCCAAGTATCATAAGGGTGGATTCAGATTTTCTCTGACTTCCTTTCAATCCTTTCCCACTATGCTGTGCAGGGGGGAAACGCTGTTTCCGTTTCCACTAGATTTTCCACAAATGGTAGCCTCTGGTTTTTTTTGGTGGTGAGATCAAACAACAAGTTGTACTTCACATTTGAAAGTGAGCGTGATGACAAACTTTGGATCTGATTTAAAAATCCCATTGAAGTGCCACACAGAAAGTGTTATTGTCAAGTTCACTTCCACATGGAAGAAGAGAAGAGATATGGCTTAAACATAAAGCATGGCCATATTTTCATAACAGAAGGGTGGGGGAAACTACCCTGTGTACAGTAGACAATTATGAATTTGCAGACACTGCTTAAACCCATGGCAACAGCATGCTTTGACATTGTATTCTGGTTCAATACAGTATGGAAAAAACATAATTTTATTACAGGATATTATTACTCTTCCTTTTACTAAGGAATTTGCTAAGTCATTTAATTTTCGATGACAATTGGTTTTTGCTACTGATGCATTATTAGAAATATTACACATTTATGCAGTGTAATGTTTTTCACTGTGGCTTTTACTTAGATCATTTACATTACATAGATCATTATGCTACTTTATTGACAATTGCTCTCTTCTTTAAATTACTGTGTCTCTAAACACTGTTTCATTGCATAAACCACTTGTGCAATACTTGTACACATAAGCTAAAGTGTATTTTTGTTTTCTATTTCACTAATCAATTGATTAGCTACATATTTAATGTGTTCATTGTCGTCAAATTAATCCAAATAGGCATAAGCAAGAGAGAAAGAGAGAGAAAGAGAGAGAGAGAGATCGTGATTAATTTGTTGAAAACATTTTAATTAGATATACTTATTGTTTCTTTGCAGCCAAGTCCACACACCAGACAAAAGTAACTTCATTGATGTGCAAGGACAGAAGTTGGCCAGATGGCTATTTTTTTTTATTTTTTATTTTTTCACCAATTATCATGGCACACAAAAAGAGTGAGATCCTGAAATACTGTACAGGTTTAATGGATCGGAAGGAGAAAAAAAATACTCATTGACTCATCAAAGCAGGCGTGGACTGTGGGTAGTGACAGTACTTCACTGAGATGGGCAAAGTGTCGTTCAGTTACAATTGTGCTCCTAACGCTGATGAAAGGCAAAAACATTAATTGAATGACCTTGGCATGGCTGTTTTTTATGAGGACATCCACTTCAACATAAAATGCAGACTGTGGAGAAAAAAATTGTGTTTTAGCCATTTTAAAATTCGTCGCTTTGACCATGTTCCTCTGAATACTGACCATTGTTGCCCAGAATGACATTACATGGTTAACTTCCGTGACCTTCTTCAGAAGCCTTCTCGTGGGCTGGGAATAAAGCAGGCCGCGCTGAATAACATAAAGCCACGTGTGGAGTGCCTGCCGGTTCTAATGAAGAATTTGCATGTATTGTTGGAGCACCTAGGTGCTGATCTATGCTCATAGAACAGACAAAAGAAGCATGAGATAGTGTGACAGTTCAAATGGCCTTCCACATATTCCGCCCATTCAAAAAGCTGGAGATACTATAGAGTGCAGCATAATCCTTAAAATAATCTATAATCTTTAATAATTTTGACACCAGCAAATAGATAAAAGAATATTTTCTCCATACATCAAATGTCACAAATGTCATTTATCCATGTGGCTCTTGAAGATGCTTACAAGTGACATACACAATGGAGAGTGATTCTTTACTGACGTGGTTGTGAAAATATGGTATGAATGACTCGAAGGCCATTAATGTTGTTCATATTTACTATGGAGAGATGACAGAACACAAGTGTAGGGGGAGGAGAAGTGAGGAGAGGGGAGGAGGACAGGAGAGGTAGAGGAGGGCTCTAGTCTCCCACTGTTGCCAAGCACTGGCTGAAATGGCAGATCCATCAAAGCCGTGGAAGCCGTCCTGCCTGGTGAGGGCCTGGGCATGGGCTTGGCCTGGCACTGGGAGCAGGGAGCTGCTCCGCAGCGGAGAGGAGGAGAGAGAGTATGTGTGTGTGTGTGCATGAGAGAGAGAGAGAGAGAGAGAGAGGAGGAGAGTGAGAGAGAGTGAGAGAGATGGAGGGAGAGGGGAGGGGGGAGCACACTGGTCACTGGCACAACGCCAGACTGGACTCTCCACCATTGTCCTTCACCCTTCAAGCCCACGCCCCAAGCCTACCGTGCAATTACAATAACTTTCAGCTCGGGCTTCTAGGACACATCAACATCAATATTTCTTTGTGGGTCTTTTTTTTCCCAGCGAGGTAGTCCCAGATGTGACATCTACAGTACATCTCATGAAAAGTTGATGGCTGCAGAAGAAAAGGTGCTGTTGAAAACTGTCCATCTGAGATCCCAAGGCAGTATGAATGGTATGTATGGCTATGTACTGGAGGACATTGAGCATACGGTATACCCATGCAGAATACAGCTTTGAGCTTTCTTGAGCATGGCAGCACTTGAGTCTTAAGTGCCTTCCATTTAGTCACACACATGCCTATTCAAGCAATGTGTATGTTTGCTTCTCTGTGGTTTATTTTTCCTCCGAATTCACATTTAGCTTGTTCACAATCGATGCCTACATCTGCCACAACTACAACAGCCGACTGAACAGCTAGCACACTCACTGCAAGACAATACACAAACTGCACTATGCTGAGCTTTATGGATTCA